>NW_026042410.1:0-192500 GCF_023856365.1 Brienomyrus brachyistius | reverse complement strand
CAAAACTGCACATTCCAGGGTGGCCTTTTATTGTGGGCAGTATAAGGTACACCTGTGCACTACCCATGATGTCAGATCAGCATCTTGATGTGGCACACCTGTGAGGTGGGATGGATTATCTCAGCAAAGCAGAAGTGCTCACTATCACACATTTAGACTGATTTGTGAGAAATGTTTGAGAGAAATGGTAATATTGTGTATCTGGAATGAATTGTAGATCTTTAAGTCCATCTCATGAAAAATGGGAGCAAAAACAAAAGTGTTGCGTTTATATTTTTGTTCAGTGTATGTATATGTATACATATAGTTTTTTTTGTGTTTGTGAAAACGGGTCTTTAATCGGGGAAACGGAGCGGGTAGAGCAGGACGGAACGCAGGCATTGACAAACTACAATGACGGACAGGGCAAACAGGTAAGACCAGGACTTAAAATAGGTCATGACTAATCAAAGTAATCGGGCAAAGCAGGAGACGATCAGGGAAGCACACGTGGGTAATCAGGGGGCGTGGCACACACGAGGAGCGGACAAGCCGGGCATATATGTATATCTATATAAAACCTCATTAATGAGGGACAGGGAACAGAACGGACAGACAGACAGAACTGGCACAGGGGAAGGAGCCAGGACAAGACTTGACATAAGACAGGAAAGGCAGAGGAAACAGATCAGAAAGGGGGACAACGGAGGGAACAGGCAGGACATAAGGACCGGGAGTGAACGAAGGGAACATCGGGGAAAGAGAGCAGAGAAGCAGGGGAGGGACAAAGAGAGGAGGGACAGAGACAGGAGGAACAAAGCGAGGGGAGCAGAGCAGGAGGGACAAAGACGGGAGGCCAGGGAGAGAAGGAGGGGGAACCAAGAGGAGCCCGAGGGAGACCCAGCGGGCGACGGGAGGCAGCCGGAAGGGCTGCAGGCGGCCGGGAGGCCGGAGCCGGAGGGGCCGAGGAGACGGGGTGAGGGACAGACGCAGGGACGAAGGAGGGAGTCGGAGGGGAGACCAGGGAAGGGGACGAAGGAGCTGGAAGGGACCCTGGCGAGGGCAAGGAGAGAGGGGGAGCCGCAGCAGACGGCGACGTCCTCCGACACGCCAGAGCGGGAGGACCAGCAGGCGAATGAGGAGCCGCCGTCGGGGGGCCCGCAGGCAACCGATAAGACGCCGGAGGAGGGACCGAGGCAGGGCGACGAGGCCGCGGAGGGGGACCCGCAGACGACAGCCGACCCGGAGGGCCAGGACCCGCAGGTGCCGACCAAGCCCTAGCGCCGGCGAGGGAGGGCGAGCCAGGGGGCTGGGCGGGTGGGACCCCAGCCGTGCGTCTGTGTCCTCTCCCCTTATGGGACACAGACATAAGGACCTGCGGCCGGGGTCGGGCTCGTCGGGGTGAGGGTACCAGAGTCACAGGGGGAGAAGGGACTGGAGTGGGGCCAGGGACTGGAGCTGCAGGCTGCAGAGGGGGCGCCTGCCCGGGAGCTGCAGGCAGGGAAAGCGCCTCGGACGTGGGCGCGGTAGCTGCAGGCAGCGGAGACGGCTGCTCGGGCTCTGGGGCCGCAGGGGGCACTTATTTTATTATATAAAATAAGTGTCACACAACCGGGGTGACATGCCTTGCCTGCTTGTGGGATGAGGAAGACTCAGGGACTGGAAATGGGATTAAAACTGAAGATGTGCTCATTCCTTTGTGTATTTACAAATTTTCCTTCCGTCAGACATGAGGAGTTTGCTGCTATATTTGGCACTAATAGAGATTCTGATGCTGCTATTTTTATT
The DNA here is from genome assembly GCF_023856365.1 of Brienomyrus brachyistius. Lineage (NCBI taxonomy): Eukaryota > Metazoa > Chordata > Actinopteri > Osteoglossiformes > Mormyridae > Brienomyrus > Brienomyrus brachyistius. Next base: position 190,733 of record NW_026042410.1, on the reverse strand, counting down.
GTCTATTAGTTTGTTATTATTTACAAGTTCTGTTGTGTTTTTGCATTTTTCTCTTCTGGTTAATTAACTGCTGTCTGTTTGCTGTGAAGTATGAGTGTGGTGAGTAAGACTCAGGGACTGGAAGTGGGATTACAACTAAAGATAACATGCTTATTCCTTTTTGTATTGTTTACAAATTTCCTTCCGTCAAACATGAGGAGTTTGCTGCTATATTGTGCACTAACAGAGATTCTGATGCTGCTATTTTTATTGTTTATAAATGTGTTATTGTTTCCAAGTTGAGTATTCAATAAATGCTAAATTGAGAAATTTTGTGTATCGTTTGTTATTATTAGTGTGATATTTTACCATGCAAATAGAGGGGAAAACGTCCAATTATCGGCCAAAAAAAATCAGCAGCATATATCGGCCATCGCCTGACCCTTGACTTGAAAAACCCATATCGGTCGACCTCTAGTAACAGTACATTCTGTCCAATTCATCCATCGAGTTAAGTCACACACCCACTTGAGGGGGCACTCCGGCAGACGTGAGGATGGGGATGTTCTTTCCGCTATAACATCCACTGCAGAAGTACATCTCGCTCCTGTTCACAGGGCTTACTTCAATGATGAAGCAGGGCTGGTTGTCTGGACAAGAAGTTGTCCTGCTGCTGGGTCTCGGTGCCGTTTTTCCACCTAAGCTTGAAGGTGGAAATGTGTTCCAACTTGGTCCCTGGGACTGCAGCATAGCCAAACATCGCGAGCAGCGTCGGCCACACCCACCACCAGAACCATCACACCGTCCTATACACATAAAGAAGAACTAAAACATAGAGTGTTGTGACAATCTATGCGTTAATGTTTGGCAGCATAGGTGATTCATTAAAATTATACCGAAGAATGGAAAATGTGATATTTAGAATATTTTTTGCCATTTAGTAGCTAATTTAAGCACTTACCCAATGCCTCAATTTGTTTTAGGTCAGTAATGTCTGAGCCAAAAGAATGAATGTATGAATTTAATACAATTCACCCACTCCCACCCACACACAAATCTGAAATTCAATTTAAGACACTTCTTAAACATTAGTGCATTAACAAAAAAGGAAAATCTTAAGAGATTCAGTAGGATTTTCTATGTTAGACTTAAGCTAATAGTTCAATAGTTTTTACATATTTCAATATACCAATTTGACTTTAATGTTGAAACAGATGCTAAAACATGGAATAATTTCATAACTAGAGAAACATGTTATTCACAAACACTAGCAAAGGTAGCTTATAGTTAAGCTTACTTAAGTCAGCAAGTCAGGCTACAGTGTGTAAGAATAGTCGTAAACGATAATTTGTCTCAGTCTTACATGACAGAATAAGTAAACAGAAAATATAAAATGGCTGAAACAGCGTCATTAACGCCAGCTACAGTAGAGGCGCAGAAAAGGTGTCATGACTGAAGTATTCCCAAACTCTGGAAGACCGTATGCGAGCCTTTTTTGCCGCGTGTTTCTCCAGAGGCTCCGGAGCTCCGCTGGTTGAGACAGCCATGTTGGTTCATGTGCAGGGGGACGAGCGGCAAATTTCTTTTTTGCAGGGTGGTAGGTGATGTCTCATTAATATTTATGAGAGAAGTGCTACATGATTGGCCAGTGCATGCCAGTGCATGCCCAAAATGGTGCGGCACTGCATCCAAGCCTGCGGCACTCAGAGTCACAAATACAGTGGAAACCATTTGTAGTAATTACGTCTGTCTGGCTGATTTCCAACTAATTGATATTTGTATATTTATTACATGAATATAAGGTAATATAAGGTAATAGAAGAGGTATTTAATGGTTTTCCATCTGAGGAATTTGCAAAAAACTGCAGTGCATGATGGGTCGGACCTAAAGGCTGCCTTAACGTCCTCATCTGTATGACGACATACATCAAGACTAGGAAGGTGCATAATGTTCATGTCTGGTTGCGTTTGTTGGTCCAGAAAGTAATTCAATTTCGCCATGTAGGTTACGTTCTTAAAAACTGCTTGGATATAGCCCGATTATATGCTGTGGGCCTTTTAATTTCTTTGTTTACCAGGTAGGCTACCTTCTTTAAACTGCGTTTTGTTAGACTACATATTTAGGGAGGTCTTTATAAATTTATAGTAGTCTTCATAAATATGTGCATAGTTTAGCCTAACCCAGCCACTTAAGGGAGAAAGCCAGCTCAACTAGGTGTCGGTCCCAAGCCCGGATTAATGGGGAGGGTTGGCGTCAAGAAATAAAGAGACTGTATCTTCACTGCATGACTGATGTCAAAATGTGTGAAATATGTGGTTGTATTAATAAATGCATTAAAGTAGGTTAATGATTCTGTGCTGTCTAAATTGTATAGAAAATTTCTACGTATAGCCAAACAAATCTCCTCCTGTTTGAAAAGGCATAGAAAAAGCAATTTAGCCACTAAAACTTTACAGTTTTTGTGAGGGACAGTCGAATTCTCTCGTTTCTCTCGTCAAGTTTTTTTGTGATCCTGCACCTACACTTTGCCGGCCCCAGGAGGATGGGCTCCCCCTTTGAGTTTGGTCCCTCCCAAGGTTTCTTCCTTCTTGGGAGTTTTTCCATCCTATCGGCGCCTATGGCTTACTCACTGGGGGCTTTGGTGTGGGCATGATATAAAGCAAAGCATTTTCCCTCCCAGTTTCCTCCTCTGGTCCACATTGCAGGACCATCAGCCATCAGAAACAGTCAGACGGTCTCCTTCAGCTTCTTTAGTGTCCTTGGAAGCCAAGGCAGTTTTAGGTCTGAGAAGAGGTTTATCAGAAGGACACATATTACGTCGTTTGTCCTGAAATGTAACATGGGGAGGAAAAGTTAAGCGGTTTAGTCAGATTGGAGTCGTTTATTCAGCAGTGGCAGCGCCAGTGACTTAATGCTACAGGTGCTATAGGGGAGTGAGATTATTTAGACCGGGTGCTTTAGCTTTTCAGCTTATGTAGATGGTGTATAGAAGCACACAGCACGATAAGCTACAGCATGGATAAAATAGGATAAAATATGAAATTCTAACGTCTAGCTCACAGAGCCTCTATGTGTACTTTGAAGAAAAAATACACTACAAGTATGCTGTAAAAACCGCAAAAATGTCTTACACAATATACAGATTTTACAGATAGTTAAAGAAAAAATGAAACCAATATTTTGGGGGTGCTGTGGGGGTACTATGGTCATTGGAGGAGGAGCTAGAGCCCCCCCCCCCAAGCTTTTCCTTGGTGCTGCCACTGTTGTTCAGATTAAAAGTAACATTGTCATTAATAAACAGTACTCTGATCAAATTTTTGCATGTACAAACACAATCAAAGTTTAACCACATGTTTAGACACAATTCACACACCTGTTACATTTCCATAATGCTAAGACTCTCTACACTTACTTCATCCACTTTCTTGTTTGGTACACAGTCATTTGATGGATGTGTAAGATCATTACCAGACCGTCTGCTGCAAACTCTACAGTTAATGAATGGCTGCAAAAACACACAGACACACAAAAACAGTATTTAAAGAGTGGTGGGCAATAAATACAGTGAGAGAAGGTGTAGTAAAGATATATCTAATGATTTAAGGCAGAGCTGCTGGAGTGCAGGGTTTAATGACACAGAACAATTTTAGAGGAAAGAGCTTCCAAAGCAGGGTCACCATAAGGCTATATTATACAAAGCAAGTTCATCTAAAAGTATGAACAACAAATCCCGTTTAACTGAACACTGCTCTGTATTAAAATACTGTCCTCCGATCAAGCTAAGTGGTCCTGTAGTTCACTATTTAAAGAGGTAAATTTAAAGGGTAATTCACACTGCACATCTACCCTGCTCTGACCAGGTTTAATTACTGGCTTTCTAATTAAAACAAGAGTTAAGTCCTGCCCTTTCACCACAAAACACCACACTGCCATTTAAGGCTGATTTCAACAATGAGTTTTAGTTAACCTGGCTCGATTGAGTTAACTCTGGGTATGTAAAACCCGCTTTGTAGTACAGCCCACAGGTCTTTAAATAAGGCCAGCTAGGGTTCATAGCTCGAAGCATAATCTACAGGTCACCCCTCAGATGATTAGCATTTGCTTCTGCCTGGTAATCCAGCCTTTAAGCCTGTAAACCTACTAAAATTTGAGAATAAGGTGAAGGAACTGGCTCTTTGAGGCCACCTATGTATTTGTTACTTTATTGTTGGCTAACTTTCCCCCGCAGGGCATCAAAAAAGTTAACATGAACCTAAATTAATTTGCTAACTGATATGTCCAATGCTCACAGTCACAGTGACTCTTTACTTACCCTCTTGTCCATGAAAATACAGTCAGCCCGATGGTCTGTTGCAGTTGACTTTGGACATTTTGTTGCTCTCAAGAGAATCTCAATGTCAATGTATTCACTGCTGATCTAAATCACATAAACACGTTATATACAAAATTGCCTACAACTGTTTTAAAGGCAATATAACAAACAATAATCACCCAAAAAATGGCAAACTGTCACAGACTTGACTGCAGCAGATTCAGAGAGAAACTGTGAGAAGGTAAAATTGACCAGGGCTGAGATATACAACCATCACTTTCATTGTGAAGAGACATTAAGCATCATATGCATTGAAATTAAAACATCAAAATCAATGTGATACTCATTAGTTCAGCTTGCAGATGATGAAAGTTTCACACTTTTGTAAACACTTTCTCAGCAGTTACCTTCGGACGGCCCTGGATGTTATAGAAATTCATGTGCTGACGGGTTCCTTGATGAGCATTTTCGACTGCGAGTTTAATGGCCGTCTTGTGAGTGCAGGGAGACTGTGGTAATCTTGCTGGGCCTCTGTGGAGATAAGCAGAGCTCCATAAGCCAAAACCAGAAGCAGCAGGCGGGTCATCTTCCTCTCAGCTTTGAAGGGAGAAGCAGGACTGAGGACACTGATCTGTGGTCCCCTTATCCAGCACGTCCAGGGGCGTGTCCTTCACTCGAAACAAACAGACCTTTGAACAACATTGGAAAACTCTTCAGGATGAATTGAGGCAGGTGGTCAAGTGGGTTTATTGTTATTTCAGCAATATACACAGTACACAGTGAAAGGAAACATTGTTCCTCCTGGACCACGGTGCAACACAAAGAAGAAAAACAGAAACAACACAAGATGACACAAGTGCGGGCAAGATAGAACTATACAGAGTGAAAGGAGCACAAACAGAGGGAGAAAGTGCAAGATAAACACAAGAGCAACAATACAATACTACAGGACAAGACAGCGCAGTCAAGAACACAGAGTGCAGCCAGAGCTAACCTGAATAGGGGCATCAAGGTTGCCAGGCAGGCAGAGAAACAGAAAATAGAGGTCTACTTCACATACAACAACCCACAGTGGGTGTGGCAGGGAATACAACACATTACAAACTTCAAAGGCAACAACACCGTCACTGTTAACAGCAACGCCCTTTTAGCAAAGGAGCTAAACAGCTTCTTTGCTCGTCTGGAGGAACACAGAGCAGACATAGCCACACTGCCCCCTCCCCCAATCTCCAGCACTCACAGACTCCCTCTGCAGGAACACCACGCGAGAAGGCACATTGCATCTCTAGGTGTGTGGAGTTTAAGACAAGGCAAGTGATGCTACGATAATATAATTCCTTGGTAAGACCCCACCTAGAATATTGTGTGCGGGTTTGGTTACCATACCTTAAGAAGGACATTGCTGCCTTGGAAAAGGTGCAACGTAGGGCAACGAGAATGATTCCTGGTCTTAGAGGAATGTCTAATGAGGAGAGGTTAGCTGAGCTGAATCTGTTTAGCCTCGAGCAAAGGAGACTAAGGGGGGACATAATCCAGGTGTTTAAGATTCTAACAGGTCTGGATGCTGTTCAGCCAAATGGCTATTTCAATGTTAGTTTAAATACCAGAACTCGTGGCCATAAGTGGAAATTAGCTGGAGAACATTTTAAAACGAATTTGATGAAGCATTTCTGTACACAGCGTGTAGTTAGAGTATGGAATAGTCTTCCTGTTATTGTAACACAAGCTAAAACCCTGGGTTCTTTTAAATCAGAGCTAGATAAGATTTTTGAGCTATTAGCTAAGTTCTCCTCAAAGGAGCTTGATGGGCCGAATGGCCTCCTCTCATTTGTAAATCTCTTTGGTTCTTATGAGTCAGCTTACAGAGATGAGGTCCAGAAACTGATAGGTTGGAGTTCAGCAAACAATTTGGCACTAAACAGCACAAAGACAAAGGAATCACTGACTTCAGGAAGGATGGAGGCGACACTGGCCTGCCTAGATGGATGGATGGATGTTTTTATTGACATTGTAAGTACAATGAGATTTAGTTTGGAACGCGCCAGCAGCTACACAGTATATTTACAATTATATAGATTGTGAGGCATAAAATAAGGTGTGAGTAATATAACATAACGACATAATATAAGTAATCATTAATTAATCATTACAGATGGTATGAGGTGTGAACCGCTAGGCTGCTATGGCATGTTTGGTATCAAACCGATGGAAAATCACTCCAGTTTCCAAATCTGGTCAGTGGTTACCACGAAAGTGAATATATCAAAAGTTACACCAGCCTAACGAAAATCATCAATACAAGGGAAATCACTCTGGTCATAAATCTCAAAAGGACTGATACAGACCCCCTTCCGAAAGCCCGCCAAATGGATGGTCAGCCATTGGTCCAGGAGTCGAATTCCTGGTCACTCCTATTCACGAACTTTACACTATAAAACCTGGCACCTCAGAACAAAGCCAGGAGAGGAGAAACAGAAGGGAGGAGAAAACAAAAGACCATCAGCACGAAGAGAGGCAGAGAACATCAGCCCAAGAGAAGAGAAGCCCACAAGAAGCCCTCCTGAAGCCTATCAGTGAAGACCCAGCTGGACAGAGAACTGCAACCAAGCCCAAGCTTCACCAGGAGAGGGAATCAGAGGGGCTCCACTCCAACAACCGCTGCAAACACCGCGCCTCCCTGAGTGCCATCACCCATCAGCTCATCAGCCTCCGCAACCAACTGCCAAGACCCCCCCCCCCCCCACTCTGCAACCAAGTAAACAAACTTCCTTTCATTTATAACAACCTAAACTCCTATTCACCTGCTATATTACTTTAGGACAGTATTTCCACAAATTGCTTGCTTTGCAGAACAGTATTTTCCCTTTTAAGGTTACTCATTTTAAATCTGGTCATTGCATTTTCATGATTACATTGTTTGTGTCCACTCCGTTATTTCGTGTTTATTGTTTGTTAGGTGTAATGTCTGTCTTATGTTAGTTATAGGAATAAATGCATGTCTTTTACACAACTTCAGCCTCCGTTCATTGAGTGCTCACAAGAATCCCTGCCTGTGCGATCTACGCTCTGAAACCTCAAATTCGCCTGAAATATCGCGAGACTCTCTCTCATTGGCCGTGAGGGGAGCTTCGCTACCGATCGTTTACATTACCTGGTGACGCAGCTCGTTGGACAAGCCTTCTATTCTAACCCAGGTTATTACGTGATACTGGTTATTAATGAGTTCCATTTAAGTCACACATTAACAGACTCACGGTGTTTCGCAATTGAGTTTGAGCCGACCATTCAGCATAAAAATTGGTTAATAATCACAAGGCACAAGGTTTAAACTTATTCTGAGCACACAATTTAAACTTTTTATGACCGAACGTGCAGTGAAGAAGCGCTACTGTCAACTGGTTGCAAAAGTCGCACTCATGGCAATCTGAAGGCATTTAAGCGGGATCATATGGGCTTATTATAGTTATTTTTATTTCTATTATTAGTAGTTATATTATTTTGTTTTATTTTCGGTGATTTCATTGTAGTTCTTTCGTATTAAACTGCAGTAAACTTTAACCCTATGTCTGACGAGATTCTCAGATGTAGCGCTTTGTTTCCAGGTTCAATTCGGACGAGTGTCTCCGTTTCTATATATCCTGGGAGAGATCTCTCTATTAGCGAACGGGAATACTTGTTATGAGGTTCTAACCTAAATTATGTTGCGCTTGGACATAAGACCGATAGCTTAGTTACCTATCAGGATCATACTCGTATGTGTGTGCCTGCTTTAGACAAAGCAAGTTTAACACAACTTTGCGCTGTGAGCCAAGTGTGTGTCATTTAGAAATTGGGAGTCTCCTGTGCTTGAGACCCGCCGTGGTTAAGCACCATTTGCGACGAGATATAGTGCACTCACAATTTAAATCTGTCGCCGTAACGCGTGCGCCGTCTCGCTTCAGTAATTGTTTTAAGGGGTTTTATACTGTGCAAGGCACAGAAGAAGGCCACAAGCAGCATGCGCATGCATTAAATGTGTGTGTCACTCATCTAGCGTCGGCAACCGCCTAGCTATATCTTTGGTTACCTCTAGTGGTCAGGCATAGAACTACCACTCCATTTCGAAATTGCGCCTCTAGTGGCCAGGCATAGAACTACCACTCAATTTCGATATTGCGCCTCTAGTGGCCAGGCATAGAACTACCACTCCATTTTGATATTGCGCCCCCGGTGGTCAGGCATAGAACTACCACTCCATTTCGATATTGCGCCCCCGGTGGTCAGGCATAGAACTACCACTCCAGTTCGAAATTGCGCCTCTAGTGGTCAGGCATAGAACTACCACTCCATTTCGAAATCGCGCTTCTAGTGGTCAGGCATAGAACTACCACTCCATTTCGATATTGCGCCCCCGGTGGTCAGGCATAGAACTACCACTCCATTTCGAAATTGGGCTTCTAGTGGTCAGGCATAGAACTACCACTCAATTTTGAAATTGCGCTTCTAGTGGCAAGCCATAGAAGTACTACTCCATTTCGAAATCGCGCCTCTAGTGGTCAGGCATAGAACTACCACTCCATTTCGATATTGCGCCCCCGGTGGTCAGGCATAGAACTACCACTTCATTTCGAAATTGCGCTTCTAGTGGTCAGGCATAGAACTACCACTCAATTTTGAAATTGCGCTTCTAGTGACAAGCCATAGAACTACTACTCCATTTCGAAATCGCGCCTCTAGTGGTCAGGCATAGAACTACTATTCCATTTCGAAATCGTGCCTCTAGTGGTCAGGCATAGAACTACCACTCCATTTCGAAATTGCGCCTCTAGTGGCCCGGCATAGAACTACCACTCAATTTCGATATTGCTCCTCTAGTGGCCAGGCATAGAACTACCACTCCATTTTGATATTGCGCCCCCGGTGGTCAGGCATAGAACTACCACTCCATTTCGATATTGCGCCCCCGGTGGTCAGGCATAGAACTACCACTCCAGTTCGAAATTGCGCCTCTAGTGGTCAGGCATAGAACTACCACTCCATTTCGAAATCGCGCCTCTAGTGGTCAGGCATAGAACTACCACTCCATTTCGATATTGCGCCCCCGGTGGTCAGGCATAGAACTACCACTCCATTTCGAAATTGGGCTTCTAGTGGTCAGGCATAGAACTACCACTCAATTTTGAAATTGCGCTTCTAGTGGCAAGCCATAGAAGTACTACTCCATTTCGAAATCGCGCCTCTAGTGGTCAGGCATAGAACTACCACTCCATTTCGATATTGCGCCCCCGGTGGTCAGGCATAGAACTACCACTCCATTTCGAAATTGCGCTTCTAGTGGTCAGGCATAGAACTACCACTCAATTTTGAAATTGCGCTTCTAGTGACAAGCCATAGAACTACTACTCCATTTCGAAATCGCGCCTCTAGTGGTCAGGCATAGAACTACTATTCCATTTCGAAATCGTGCCTCTAGTGGTCAGGCATAGAACTACCACTCCATTTCGAAATTGCACCCCCGGTGGTCAGGCATAGAACTACCACTCCATTTCGATATTGCGCCCCCGGTGGTCAGGCATAGAAGTACCACTCCATTTCGATATTGCGCCCCCGGTGGTCAGGCATAGAACTACCACTCCAGTTCGAAATTGCGCCTCCAGTGGTCAGGCATAGAACTACCACTCCATTTCAAAATCGCGCCTCCAGTGGTCAGGCATAGAACTACAACTCCATTTCGATATTGCGCCCCCGGTGGTCAGGCATAGAACTACCACTCCATTTCGAAATTGCGCTTCTAGTGGTCAGGCATAGAACTACCACTCAATTTTGAAATTGCGCTTCTAGTGGCAAGCCATAGCAGTGCCACTCCATTGAAATTGCACCTCTAGTGGTCCGCCATAGTAGGTTAACAACATCTGAGTTGGGTCTCTGGTGGTCAACTGCGGTGATACAACACGCATAATTGGACACACAGGTTCTTGCCTGAAAGCAGGAATCAACTTCACAGACTAAATCAGTTTGATCACAATACATTAACATCCAATTAGGTTATTGTTGCATAACTAATTGATGTTTACAATTGAATAAGAAACACAATTCATTTGGTTTGATTCCCGTTTAACCTTTTTGATTTATTTTAGGTTTTATTTCACCTTATGCTTTCATTCATTCCATCTCCCCCAACAAGGGGACTTGCATAGAAGTTCAACCACTATTAACAACAGTAAACCAGTTACGTACACAATCCCATCAGGAAGTCGTTTGGATGTGATCAGTTGAGCCCTTCGGGTGCTGGGTGCTTACCATTCGCTCTCTGTTGGTTGAGCTTGTCTGTGGCTCTGCTGTCACTGCTTGTGATCGTACAGTTTGTCAGAACCGAAGGGGAGTTCTCAGCAATTGGATGCCCAAAAGCGTGTCAGCCCGGCTACACCCACTGACTCATTACGGGCAAGGCTGACAGGTACCTCAGGCGGTCATTACAACTTTTGAGCAGGACTTCGTTTAGGGTGAGTTCTGAGAACGGCCCTAGCTTGGACTCTCACTAGGGTGGGTGATACCTGAAGGCAATTTTGCCAGCCGATAAGCTCCACCTGGGTTGTCTCAGTTGTGCATACAGAATACGCCCTTCCAAGTTAACATTGCTGGGGATCGGGGGAGTGGAAGCCGGACTCAGGCTTGCTTGGCTGGGAGAATGATTCCTGGTCTTAGAGGAATGTTTAATGAGGAGAGGTTAGCTGAGCTGAATCTGTTTAGCCTCGAGCAAAGGAGACTAAGGGGGGACATAATCCAGGTGTTAAATCTGGTCATTGCATTACATTTTTTTTGTATCCACTCCTTTATTTCGTGTTTATTGTTTGTTAGGTGTAATGTCTGTCTTATGTTAGTTATATCCATCCATCCATTTTCCAAACTGCTTATCCTACTGGGTCGCGGGTGGTCCGGAACCTATCCCGGAATGTGGAATGGGCACGAGGCAGGGAACAATCCAGGATGGGGGGCAGCCCATCACAGGGCACACTCACACACAAATCGTGATTATATTATTGCACTATACTGTATAAATAAAAAGTAAACTTAATACCAGTTGTGGTAATAAAGTGCACAGAGAGTAAGAGAGAGTAGGGTTTCACATAAACGTATGTTCATTAGCATTTAGTATTCTGATGGCTTTGGGGTTAGAAGCTCTTATTAAATCTGGTTGTTCTGCAATGCATACTGCGGTAACGTTTACCAGAGGGCAGAAGTTCAAACATCTCATGTGCTAGGTGCGTGGGATCTTTTTTAAATATAATTATGCATATGTAGAACTAGGGATATGATCCTGTTAAGTATGATAGTTCTGTCTCATTATTGCAGGATCGACATCCATAGTAACTGTGGTGATCTATCCATTTGTGTGCATGTCTGTGTGTGTGTGTGCGAGCGGGTATACCTATCCTACCCCATAGCGTGATAAATACCTGTTTTTTTTTTCCCTTATGGGGACCACGAAACTGAAAACCAGGAAAACTCTATTTTATAAAAATCTGTGACTGCTGTGGAAAAACTAAAAATGCAAAACCTCTTTTATTTTGCTTGGTTACTTATGGTTATGGTTAGGGCAGGGTGGGGGTTAAGATTGTCATAGTTAGCGTTAGCATTTATCCAATAGAAGTCAATGAGCGGGCCCCATAAGGATAGGTATACCCTATGTGTGTGCATGTGTGTGTTTGTCCCATATTGCCTGGGCTTCAGGATACCTCATAACCCGGAACTTCATCAGAAGTAGTTAGAAAATGGATGAATGGATGGATGGATGGATGGATGGATGGATGGATGGATGGATGGATGGACAGATCAATAAAAGTACAGAACATCCATTTTACAAAGAACCATCAACACTAAATGTATGCACTGGTCATGCTCCTGGAAATTAAACTTCTTTTCTGAAAAGCAGCATGTTCATAAATTAGCTGCTGTTATACCTTGGGGGAACAAATGCAGATGAAATTGTAAAACAAACTGCAGTGGCAAAACAGTTCTGGCTGCCTGTGCTGCCCTGCCTGCCCGCCCTCCTGCCCATTACGTCCTGCCTGTGCCACCCTCCTGCCTGCCCTCCTGCCTGTTTACGTCTTTCCTGTGTGCCCTGCTGCCAGTTATTCTGTATTTACATCCGGACTTAACTAATTGAACCATATAAACCATATAAATCAGGACTTTGTTAACGTGACTTCTGACCTGTGGAGGATGGGCTCCCCCTTTCACTCTGGTTCCTCCAAAGGTTTCTTACTATGACTGAGTTTATCCTTGCCAATGTCGCTTTCTAATTTTTCAGGCTAGATCTTGCTCACTGGGACAATTGGGCAGGGACAAAGTAAAGTGCTTTGAGACAATGTAAGGCTATGAAAATGTACTATACAAAATAAAGTGAATTGACTTGAGTAATGTGGCACAAAGCAACCCTTCTTTGCCACAGGAAATGTCTGGTGCAATTTCTTTTTTAATTGTACATGTCAATTGCATAATACCCTAAACTAATTCATTATTATTTCTATTATTATCATCATCATCAGTATTTCATTAGTATTCCATGGTATTTAGATTTTTCAGGAATCAGTGTGTGTACTGTATACTTTTTAATTTATTTGCACTATGTGTAGTGTCTCTGCAGCTGTATATACTTGCTGCATTATGCACAAGAACTTCCCTCAGGCATCAGTATAGTTAATCAAATGTAATATTTCTTGCTTGTTTATTAAGTTGTTTTAGGTATTTTGTGTGTTCCACTTAATTTAGTGTAATTAGTCCTAGTTGACTCAGGTTTAGTTAGATTTTTCCTTCTGTTGTTCCTCTGCATCATGCTACTGTCATAAAATTTCAATGTCTTACCTAACTTAAGAGTTTTGTGCATTGTGTTTTGGAGAGAAAGAAATCATTACTTTTTTTCTTTAGATTCATCCACTGATTCTATCACCTATGACACATTCCCCCTGAATATTTGTTTGTTTATTTATGTATTTGCTTGGGGGATGGAATTAACAAACAGAAATAACTGAATGAATCAGGGTAGTGAAAAACATTTATAAACTTATCATTTTGGTATTGGTACGATCCTGTTCTGGTTAGTTAGCCGAGGGAGTAAATCATCCGGAGTTTCATCTCTCAATCTCCTCCTACACCCACTCAGCATCACAGTATGGACTCCCCAATGCAACTGATCTGCACGTATTTGTACTCTGGGAGGAAATTGAAGCCCCCATAGGAAAAACTCAAAGCCTACAGACATATGCACAAAACCAGGGGACATGCTCAGTTCTGCAGGCCTGGAAGTGTGAGAGAAGGCTATTTATTGAGTTTCCCCTCTGCCCCTGGTAAAGATGAAACATGCACAAGTCATTAAACACACATATACTTACATGAAAGTCTGACTGATACTGGAGCTTCCAGTGCCCGTAAACCAGGTACTGGGGTACTCCATTTCCTTCTTGATAATTAGCGCCATTGAAAAAAAAACGGTGCCTTTCCTAATATTAACTGACTCTCAGACAAATGTACTGCTTGAAGACCCTGCCACTATTCGCATTTTCCAGCAGGAGTCACAAATCTTCATTGCATTCAGTTTATTCTCAGATGAGCTCATGCATGTTTCTATGTGCATCTTTACACTTAAACAAATACAGCTAACCTCTGTTGTTATATTCCATATATATTTGTCGTGACTGGCCTTTTTTCTCAAATGATGGATTTCTGAAACTAAAACTGACAGTATTCTAAAATATTTATATTGCCACATCATCGACACATGTTCTAATATGACATAGCATTCCCCTGGACCATAGTGCGACTTAGAGACAAGATATAACATGCCCTTCACGGTAAAACACTAGATAGGTGCAACACTTAATGTCAACGTTGTCAATGTCAATGTTGACTTAATGTCAACGTTAAATTCATGGATTCGCAAATTAAGTAACACGGTTACAGTACAAAAACGAGCAGAGCTGTGTATGGCATGACTATCTCGCGGCGGCGACAAAATATGCTTATCCTTCTAATTATTCAGAAGAAAATATATTTGCAAGCACAGCCGTTCACGGCTTCCGTACAAAAAGCTGTCACTACGCTACAGGAAGAATACACGACCAATATAGGATTTACACAAGTCTGCTTCTTTTGTTTTATTTAGTAACAACTTTCACAAAAATTGACAGCAATACTGCTAAAAGTGCAGATCTGTTGCCAAATTAAATAAACAAAGAAATTAATCATAAAAATATTCAAAGTATATACAGCCAGGGGCGCCGCTAGCAATTTTGGGCCCTATGACAAAATATGAGGTTGGGCCCCCCTATCACACCCATTCAGATCTCTGGGGGCCCCTAAAGGGCGTGGGCCCTTAGAATTGTCCCAACTTTCCCCCCCTTAGCGGCGCCCCTGTATACAGCTAACCATTTCCAATCGAAAAGTACATACAAGTCTCCAATATAAGTTATACAATGGAGCGCAGATAAAACTTTTAAATAGTAATTAACCAAACTATATAAAGAATACAAGTTTGAATACAGGTAATTTGTATAAATTTTACTGTGTTCAGACTGAAAAATCAGCACCAGCCTTACACACATTGCAGTTCTGCTTTTTTCTTCTTTTAGCATAATTACCCGTTTCACGTTCACGAGGCAGAAGATCCCTGCAAATGTGAAAATTCACAAGTAACAGGCACCATTAACCTCAAGCCATAACAGTCTGCTAGCCTGAACAATAGCAAACTCTATGTATTACCAATTATTACGCAGGTTGTCACTTTATCAAATCATGACTGTTACTAAGAAGTGGGAGTGAAACGCGTGTCACGAGATCTCGCGATATTACAACATGACGAGATTTCACGTTGGAGCGAAAAGCCGTTTCACGAATGCGCTGCAAATGAGCTGCTGTAAATATGTCGGCATCTGACTAAATTACTATAGTAGATACCCCAGACACTTTTGAATCTTTTGTGTGTCAGCATTTCGGGTGCCCGGCGGAAAATATAAATGGCGAAAGGGAGACAGACAAAACACGAACCATCTGTAAGGACTGTAGAAAGCTAATGCCGCACACAGCGGCTAATGCTACTACTAACTACTATGCAAAGCCATTTGCAGCACCATCATAGCTCTTTATTTAAATTCACTGCACCGGTGAAGAAAACATTTTTAAAAAAATGTTATGTTTATTATTGGGTGCTTTCCACTTCATGCACCCACATACAGCGCTAGCTTAAAGCAATGCATTCTGGTCCTGACGCAATGCATCATGGTTATATTTTTTATCGCCCGTTGCATTACGTCACCATGTCACATGGTACCAAAACTCCGCGAGAGCAAGACACATCAGGCAGCACCTCTTAGCAGGCTGCACAGGCTGGATCCGCCTCCATTACGACACAACTTTGCCCTTATTGGCTTAAGATTTTAGTTACATACATGACGTTTGTATATCTGCTATTTCTCCCGAGAAGCAGGTAAAGCGGTAACTGCTTTTCAATTAATTTACTTGGTAAAATTAAATTTAAATAAATGATATGAATATTGTAATAGTACTCGTGAGCTTTGTTTGTTGTTAGTTACTGTAATGTTGCGCTGCTTTATTTGTTTAATCGTCTTGTCTGTGAAGACATTCAAGTTAATCAAATAAGAACTGCACTGTACACTGTACATGACCATAAAAACTTTGAATCCTTGAAATAAATGTTTTTGATCTTTTCCTTGGCAGTTATCTTTTTACACAGGGCCTCTATGTACACAATAGTTATTTTTTTCACGACTAACAGTATGGATCAGGAGTTGGTTATTGTAAAAGAAGTAATGTGCATGCAGGTGATATTTGTATAGATTTATATTTACCCCTAGGTGATAAGTTTGACAGTCATTTCTTTTACCGTTTGGCCTCTCGGTTGAACATAATAGTGGCGCGAGCAGCTCCACTTGGTTTTTTAAAAATACTCAGCCATGAACTTTTGGTGAACTCAGGTGAATCCCTTCCTTCAGTAGTAAACCTTGGTAGTTTCAGCCGTTTACACATTGTCTCACTAAAAGGTTGATAATATATTTGTCCTTTTACATAGTGATAAAATATACGCGATAAAAATGTGAATATTCATAGATTCAGGACTAACAAAGTAGCTAACAGAAACTCAGACTAACAAAAGGTGCAAATACATACTCAGTTGGTTCCATTGTGTTGATTACATTATAATGTTTACATTGTAATGATTATATCATGGATATTTGGCATACTTTTTATAAAATCGTAATTCTTATATTCTGCGTTATATAGTGCTAAATAATATTCCATAGATGGATGGACTTTATTAATCCCCGTGGGGAAATTGTGTTTTTTATGTCTCCCTCAACTTACTCTTTGTGGAGTAAGTTGTCCGCGAAGTGCAGCTACCTGTTGGGGCGCCCAGGGAGCTGGGGGTTAAGGGCCTTGCTCAAGGACCCACAGACGTGCTGAGGCTGGGTTAGTTTCAACTGGTGACCTCATTACAGGCACAAGGACTGACCCCTGCCCCCCAACTGTGTATGAGTAGCATTTATGCTGTTTCTTGAGTGTGAGCTAGTACATAAACCAGCTAGTGCTCACCATTGCAAAAATACTCTAGCTTTCTGTCATACACATTTTTTTATTTTCTTACATTGTCCGTTTTTGTTCATAGTCTGTAATATTCTGAATAACGACAATGTAGAGGAAAAACAGATTAAATTCTCCTTGTTTGTAATTTCCCCATGTAATCCACTGCCTTGTGGTAAGAGGTGCAAAAGTCAGACGCGTTGAATGATGAGGATACGATATTGAGTTTAGTTCTTGAGAGGATTTATTCATATGATATTTTAACACACAGTACTTTGAACTGGTTTGTTTGGCGCAAAAGGGCCGATATGCAGACACCATCACACATGGCAAATACGGTCAATGACTGTTTCACTTTGCACCTTCAGCCCTGAGCCGCGTAATCTCAGCACCTTTAATAACAACCATTGCTGCCTCCTACAGGTGGGAATACACTTAGACAATAGTAAATATCACTAAGGCAGGCAAGTACCTCTCGTTTCAAGTGTTGCAATACTATATAACATTATATTATAAACAATAAATACGAATAAATAAAAACATTAAACAAATAAACATAATCAATAATATTCATGAATAATTATGCTTAATATACAAATAAAAGAATAGCTCCTGCAGATGATTTCAGATAACTACTGGAACAATGAGTTCTGGAGGGGAGCAAGCTCTGTTACATGCTATAGAAATGTTGATCTGATTCCTTTCATTATCAGATTGTTACCACTGTTAAAAACCACAGATATTGTATTCTGATTGTATGCATTTCCTTATTAGGGCATGTCAGTTACTTCTGTTAAAAAATCCGTTTATTCTGACGTCGTAAATTTCCTGATCAGAGTTTACCCTCTTTAAAGTGATGGAGGTCCACTTGTGCGAAAGATACATCGATATGCATATGAGATTTCGTTTGTGCCAAAAATATGTAAATAGCACACAGTCCATGTCGACTGAGCATGTGACAAAGAATTTTTCTGTGACAATTCTATTTTGTCAATGAGTTTGTCTGTGGAGCCCCTGAAGGGACCTAATGGTGTCCGCTAATTAGATACCCAGAAATAAACTGTGTGGCTCCTGCCCAAGCATTGCTGCCCAAACAGCAGCTTCCTCCTTATGCCACCGAGGGAGGAGTAGCCAGTGGTTCCCCTGCCCCTTCCCCTCTCCCCCCTGCAGACGAGGATCATAACCATTCAGCACCCGACTCTACCTCCTTCTCGGTGAAGAAGTGCCGTGGCGAAACACTCAGGCAGCAGGACGAGGTAGCAGAAATTCTTGCCCCTATGTTGGTATGTCCAAATCCTCAAGGGGGAGATAAGGTTTGCTCATCTGACACTGTAGATGAAGGAGTTGAACATAAGAACATAAGAACTATACAAACGAGACGAGGCCATTCGGCCCATCAAGCTCGCTTGGGGAGAACTAAACTAATAGCTCAGAGTCGTTAAAATCTTATCTAGCTCTGATTTAAAGGAACCCAAGGATTCAGCTTGCACTACATTATCAGGAAGACTATTCCATACTCTACACGCTGCGTAAAGAAGTGCTTCCTTAAATCCAGCTTGAAATGTTCTCCCGCTAATTTCCACCTATGGCCACGAGTTCGTGTATTTAAACTAATGCTGAAGTAACTATTTGGTTGAACAGCATCCAAACCTGTTAGAATCTTATATACCTGGATCATGTCCCCCCTCAATCTCCTTTGCTTGAGACTGAACAGATTTAGCTCAAGTAACCGTTCCTCGTATGACATTCCTCTAAGACCAGGAATCATTTTTGTGGCCCTACGCTGCACCTTTTCTAAGGCCACAATGTCCTTTTTAAGATATGGTGACCAAACCTGCACACAATATTCTAGGTGAGGTCTCACCAAGGAATTGTATAATCTTAGCATTACCTCCCTTGACTTAAACTCCACACACCTGGAGATATACCCCAACATCCTATTGGCCTTTTTTATTGCTTCCCCACACTGGCGAGAATGGGACATGGAAGCATCAACATACACACCAAGGTCTTTCTCATGATCAGCTACCTTTATTTCAGTGACACCCATGAAATACCTGTACTTTATATTTCTGCTCCCTAGATGGAGTACCTTATATTTATCGACGTTAAATTTCATCTGCCAGGTATCGGCCCAGTCACTAATTAAATCAAGATCCCGCTGTAGCTGCTGAGCCACTAATTCAGTATCTGCTACACCACCCACCTTGGTGTCATCTGCAAATTTCACCAGTTTACTGTATATATTGGTATCCATATCATTTATGTAAATTAGGAACAATAGTGGTCCTAAAATCGAACCCTGCGGTACCCCACTATGAACGCAAGCCCACTGTGAGTTGAAGGACATTGCCAGTGACCTGCTGGACCCCAGGCAGAACAGGCCTCACCATGCGACAGCCCTTCAGAGACTGGTCCTCCTGCGCATGGACTGGGGCATGATGCATCAGTTTAAACAGGAGCCTGGTAAATCCTGCGAGTGCTACACCAAGCGACTGATGGCAGCATTCTCCAACTACAGTGGGATGGACTCCACAACGGACCGAGAGTGTATGTGATGTAAAATACACTAAGATAGGTAAAAACTCTTTTGTGGACTAAGTAAAACAAACATTTTATGTTCTAGTTTTCTTAAAACTACTGAAACAAATAATTGGCTACACTGCAGTTCCGCTGTTTTGTTTGGCACCCCTGCATGTCGTGCATTGTGTGGAAAAAACCTGAAGGCTGAGGAATGTTACGTAACACAGCTAGAATGTAAAAACTCTCTCTGGTGTAATTCACTGCATAAAACCAATGGTGTTAAGTGTGATGTCTTCTTCATAACACTCCCTGATGTTTGTGTCCGTGACCATGAGATAGGGTGGGCTGCTTTTCTTCCTTCCTTTGACTAGTATTCCTCCTAAATTGTTCATCTGTATTTGCTGCATTGGTACTTGATGTGCGTGTGCCTTGTGTCACGATCGCCATTTAACGGGAGCGGCGGACGGGCAGGAAACAGGCAAGGCAGGCAGGATACGGGGATTTATTAGGAACACGGGGTGCAGGAAACATCTCACGCAGACGGACTTCAATGACGGACACTGAACTCTAGTAAGACATGAACTCAAATAGACAGGACTGATTGAAAATAATCGGACACAGCTGGGTACGATCAGGGAAGCACACGTGGATAATCAGGGGGCGTGGCACACACGGTGGTCAGACTGTCCGGGACCTCCTCGGGGACTAGGGCAGGAAAGTCTGGAGCTGGGTCAGGGACAGGAGTGGGGCCAGGAACAAGAGCCCCAGGGGGCACAGTCATTTGAGGCGGAGGGAGCGCCTCGGGCGTGGGCTCTGGGGCCGCAGGGGGCAGCGGAGGCGGCTGCTCAGGAGCTACGGGCAAAGCAGGCGGCGGCTGCTCGGGCTCTGGGGCCGCAGGGGGCAGCGGAGGCGGCTGCTCGGGCTGCGCAGGAGCTATGGGCGACGAAGGCAACTGCTCAGACGCTGTAGCAGGAACCCAGGACTTTATGCTCAGCCCACTGCTGTTAACTCCGATGACTCACAACTGAGCAGCAATGCACATTTCGAATTCCATCATCAACATCAGGCAGATGACAAGACTGTTGTGGGTCTCATCAATAAAAACGGTGACTCAGCATACAAAGAGGAAGTGTGATGACTATCGGACTGCTGCAGAGCCAACAACCTGTCTCTGAATGTTGACCAAAGAGATGGTTGTTGACGTTAGAAGAACACAAAACACAGAGTGACCACTCTCTGCTGCACATCGATGGCTCATCTGTGGAGATCGTAGAGAGTACCAGATTCCTTGTTGTCCATCTGGCGGAGAATCTCACCAGGTCCTTCAACATCAGCTCCATAGTAAGGAAAGCACAGCAGCACCTCTACTCTCCACGGAAGCTCAGAAAAGCCCATCTCCCATTCTCACACTCTATTGGGGAACTGTTGAAAGCACCCTGAGCAGCTGCATCACGGTCTGCTTTGAGAACTGTGTCGCCTCAGATCACAAGTCCCTACAACAGATAGTGATGACAGGTGAGAAAATCATTGGGAGTATCGTGTTAGAGAAATATGTACTTTTTTTATCATCATTTTGCTAGACGCTTAGAAACAACACCCTGCCGCAGCTTGATCTTAATTGAGCAATAACACGTCTCAAGAACTGTCGCTTGAATATTTCCACCCCATATATGGTGACAAACAATGTTCAATGTCAGTTGCATATCCTGTTTGTGTACCTCAATAAAAGACACTGCGAGGGGAGTTACTCTTTCGAAGTTGGCTGAGTTCGACTGAGAGGCTGACACCTCGAGGTCAGGACCGGGCTTCCCTTTGTAAGGAAAAGTGGTAAAAATGTCCCAAGGTTCTTGGTTGATCATTTGAATGCAGACAATGTTAGGAATTTATGATCATGGGGGAAGCCAGGGAGAGAATGGGGGTTCCAGTTGGCACCACTATGGTGATAAGGATAAGATAAGGTGATAAGAATTGAATTACAATGATCATAAAAGTCTCCACCCTGTCCTGTCCCGTCCCTGTCTCAGGATCCTCACACTCCAGGGGGTCACTCTTTATATGTAAATTCACTCACAACACCTACACACAACACCTTGGTGGGGAGGGCCTTTTTGGGTATAAAGGGGGGTGAAGAACTGTCTTCAATTTGTATCTGAGCTGCCTTTCAGTACCCGGTGTGTCTCTACACTGTATTACATTGTATTATTTTTGCTGTTCAATAAACCATCATTTTGCTGAAACTGCGGAGACTCTGCAAGTGGATTCCCTACACCTTGCAGCAAGTAAAACGTCATCACAGCTGTCTGCGTTGTTCTGTGTTCAGAGACTGGTTTGTTTCCAGCGCATCTTCAGAAGAAGATAACCCTAACATATCTCTCCCCTCCATCACAGATATTCACACCACACACTGCATCCGCAAAGCCACCACCATTGTGGATGACCCCACCCACCCCTCACATTATCGTTTCACCCTCCTGCCTTCTGGAAATAGGTCCCGGAGCATTCGGGCCTTTACAGCCAGACTCAAACAGCTTTATCCCCCATGCCGTCAGACTACTGAACTCTCAGGGACTAATCTGATACCACACACACATACACTCATTAACACACTTTATTATTTAACTACTATTTTTTATCTTATTGTCGCCATGTTTACAGTTACTTTTATTTATTTTTATTGCTACCTCATTGGACAACCAAACTGCGCCTTCTCAGTACTGGGTTTACTGTGCTGTTTGTGCTCGTTGGTGTCAGTTGTCCTCTCTTTTTGCACTGTCCTGCAATGTTTGCACAGTTTTTGCTCATTATGCACCATACAGTATGTTGCTAGGTTGGTATGTGTTAGTCTTCTGTTAATTTAAGTAGCACCTTGGTCCGAGGGAAACAGTTTCTTTTGTAACTGTACTATACTCAACTGTGTAAAGTTAAAAATAACATTAAAGACCTACTTGACTTTTACTGAACAGGTGCTAAAGTGAAATTACTTGCTTCTGGGAAAGAACTCCAGCTGAAATTCTGTACAACAATTATGGGAGACATATGGGAAGGACGCGGTGTCAGACCTGCCCCAGTGGGACGAATGTGGTTTTCCTAGTAACAGCAGCTTCAGTCCCAATCAGATAAGCCAGATGCGTCTGAAATTAGAGGAACGGGATCAGACTGGTTGCTCAGGGACTAATGTGGTAGAACTAAAACAGAGACAAATTGGACGGTGTTTCAATTGTGGGAAAATGAGACAAAGCAGGCAGAGGAGATGCGGGTGGCAAAGAAGCATGAGATAAGGAATGCAGAGAATGTGGATGAGGGTGAGACTCCTGTGAAAACTGTGTATTGAAAATTAGGGCCATAGTATTGTCATCCATCCTGTCAGGGTATGGAAATACACTGAGGGTAAATGGCCTAATGCAGGAAGTGTCTTAATCCTATAACATCCAGCTGATTCAGGCTGTGGGGGACAGTGTAGTACTGCACTCTTCTGGCTGGGACCTTGAATAAATGAATGAATGTTACATTTATACAGCCCTTTTCTAAGATACACAAAGAGCTTTACAGAAGCACTGGGGAGCCACTTCAACCCAAACGTGAGGCAGCAGGAGAGGGGGCCCAGGCAGAGAGAACAGCCAACAAGACGGGTGCTTCCACAGACAGGACGGGGGCCCCGGCAGACCAACGCTGACGACTCCTGGGACCAAGTCAACAGAGCAGCTGTCGTCATTGTGACTCACCCTCATACATCCATCCATTGTCTAAACCGCTTATGCTACTGGGTCGCGGGGGGTCCAGAGCCTATCCTGGCAGGATCTGTGCACGAGGCAGGGAACAACCCAGGACGGGGGGGCAGCTCATTGCAAGGCACATTCACACACCATTCACACACACATGCACTCCTACGGCCAATTTAGCAAGAGAGAACATGCAAACTCCCCACACATGTGACCCAGGCGGAGACTCGAACCTGAGTCCCAGTGGTGGGAGGTAACAGTGCTAATCACTGCACCACCAAGCAGCCCCACCCTCATACATGATTTCTGATTCTTGATTTTAATCCCCTTTTCTGTTTTTGGCAACATATAAAGTGCTGTGAATGTCACTGTCAGATTGTCATATCATCCTCCAGTTGTCCCTTGTCACCCTGGATGCACATTGAGTGTTTGCTAAATATTTTATCTTGTAGTGTTCCTGATTTTTTCCTGTGTTTTAATTTGCAATTCTCAAATTTCATGACTGGCATCCGTGGGGACGATTAATTAAACCTGTTAACTCTGCACTTCAATTTCAAACTGTTGGTAACATGTGTACATATTTTTGTCTGATCTTTTCACCACCAGGTGGCGATATAGCAACTCCAGAGTTATTGATGGCTAGAACAAAAAAAACACAGTAACACAGAGGTGTAGCTAAAAATTCTGGGCCCCTGACAGAATGTCACCTTGCGCCCTCTGTCGAATTTTACATTCTGTGAAAGAGATTTGTTGAGCCATCTTCCAATGTAATCCAATCCAGCTCTTTATTTGAAAAGCACTTTAAACAACCTTATGGACCAAAGTGCTGCACAAAGGAATAAATAAAAACATTCACACACTTAAAAACGAAGTAAAAGAAATTTAATAAAAACCAAAACATTCAATGTGAGTAAAAGGCCATTAATAAAAATTTAAAAAAATCAATTAATTAATAAAGAAAAGGCTAAGATTAAAATAAGATTTACTATTAAAATTAACATCTCACAATGTGTCAAAGGTGAAGGAGAAGAGATTAGAAGAGATTTAAAAACGGACAGAGGGGATTCCTCTCTAATGTGAAAAGGCAAGTCATTCCACATTTTAGGAGCTGCGACTGCAAAGGCTCGATCCCCTCTAAGCTCACGCTGAGTCTTAGGAACCGTCAGGAACAGCTGATCAGCTGACCTGAGAGAGCGGGTGGGGGTGTAAGGGTGAAGCAGCTCACAGAGGTCAGATGGAGCAAGACCACTGAGGGCTTTAAAAGCAAATAACAGAATTTTAAAATGAATCCTAAAATGTACGGGCAGCCAGTGGAGTGAGGCTAAAATGGGGGAGACATGCTCATATTTCCATGTGCGGCAGCATTTTGAACCTTCTGGAGGTGAACAATAGTGGAGCCTCTAACCCCAACATAGAGGGCGTTACAGTGGTCCAAACTAGTAGTGACAAAAGAGTGGATTACTGTCTCAAAGTGCTGCCTAGAAAGAATTGGCTTTATTTTGGCCAACTGCCTCAATTGTAAAAAGCTTGACTTGACAACTAACCTTATCTGAGTGTCAAACTTAAGGTTGGTGTCGACTTTATGTGTGTGATGTGTGATGACTGGTTTACAATATTGTTCCAAGGAACCTAAAATTACAGTGGAGGTCAGAGGAGTGGAGTTACCAAAAACCAACACTTCTGTCCATTACCTCCCCACTTCCTTGTTAGTTACAATATTTGTTCTGCATTACTGTACTGCTTTGGAGCCTTTTGATATTAAGGTGAATAACACAGGTGAAAAATTAAGGTGAAAAAAGAGACAGATGCATTGACAGCAGTCGTGGCCACACTTTGGACTGGGAGTGTAAGAGCAAAGGAAACTGAATCCACTATGTTCTGTCCTGTAAATTTTTATTAAACACCACATGACACACATACGAGTCCTGTTTTAACTTTCAGGGCTGATGGTCTGCAGCCTGGCTTGTGTTCTACAGTGCAGCGCAGGTGCAGTCACTGTGCTGAGCCCGGCGTTATATTAATGACGCAGCCTTTCACACTGACCAGTGAGAAATAACCTTGAAAATGACTGTGCTCTTTGTGGTTCTCCTTTTTTCTTACCACCAAGCAAGAGACTAAACATATTTTCTACTTATCAGTTATCAGAAATCAGAAATGTCATGCAGTAATCAGAGGTTAGACAGCAAGAATGACTTTTGTATTTTTATCTTTTGTCAATCTTTTATCCAGCGACTACTAATTCTCATCGGGGTCTGGAGAGGGTGGGACCTGTCCCAGGAAGCACAGAGCACAGGCCTGCATGGGATGCCATTCCACACAAGCAAAAACAATTAAGATGGTCAGATTTGCCTCACTGTGTGATTTTGACTGAAAGATGAACTAAGCACAGTCTTGTGTGTATAAAAATGCGTAGATTCATTTAACTTTAACAATGAGATTCAGCAACATGACCTTATAGTGTTAATGATCGGTATCTTACTGGTATTAACTGAATTATGCAAAATTCTACATTATTCTATATTATTGCACCCAAATTGTTCATACTGACTAAATGTAATTACTGACATCCTGGACATACTGCTTTTTAGGTTTGAATTTAAAATGTTAGTAGACAAATTCATGCTGTCAATAACATCTCACTTGCTCACCCACTTTTAGATAAAAATACCCTTTGTGGTTTTTCTAGTGAAGCAGTGGGCCTGAGCTGAGGACCTGATGGTTGTGTGGTTTTCGCTCACTGAGAAGAGAGACACAAACACCCTGCTCTCAGTCGGTCAGTCTTCCTGTAAAATGCAGAGGTGAGACTGCTAGTGGAAAATTACTGACTGCAGCGTCAACAACACATATAAACAGCAGCACAAACAAAATGTTCCACAAATGCAGGACATCTGTATGCTTACAGCACACATCAGACACGCTGACCCTCAGCACTGAGCTCCTCCAGGCTCTGTGCTCTCCCTCTTCTCTTCAATTTCTACACAAATCACTGCTGCTCCAGTGAAGATCCTGAATTTTGCAGGTGATACTACTGTGTTTGCCATCATAACTGAAGGTGATGAGTCTGCCTACAGACTGGAAGTCGTACAGCTGACCATCCAGTTCTGAACTCACATTATCCCAAATGTCCACATGCTTAGACTCCTCTCATCATCAGGGAGGAGCGTCCCTTGGCACTGTAGAGTAGATGGATGAGAGCAGGCTGATAACAAGGCTGTCATCAATTTTATGTGACACCTCTCACCCCCCCAGCAGACTATGGAGGCCCGTAAGGGCAGCTCCTTCAGTAAGAGACTCAGACACCCGGCGTGTGACAGAACGGTACCGCAGGTCATTGGGCCCCACAGCAGTCAGGCTTTATAATCTGCACTCTGCTCATTGAACTTTTCCCCTGTTCACTGTCTTCTGATACAGTTTCTATCTGCTGCTGATCTGCAATATTGTTCCTCCTTATTCACTGATGTGCAGTGTTGCATTGAGCCAGTGCATTATGCCCTGTGTGGCAGCTTCCTTTGGGAGGCTAATATCTGGCACATGAGCAATAATGTTACATGCAATAGGATTGTGTATAAGTTAAGGATTGTGTATAAGTTAATTTTAATATTCCTATAATATTCCTCTGTATGTAATATATTCTTATTTTTTGTTTCTATTATTACCCTATATTTATATATACATCCATTTCTTTTACATTCATAATGATGTTGTTTGTTGTTTTGTGCCCCACTGCTCTTGTAACAAGCCTCAGTCTTGACTCTCCCTTTTAAGGTCTTGGCCTTAAATCACACTCGATATAGGTGGTGTCGTCCCCATCACCCTGACCAGGATACATGCTGTAAGATTAATGGATGGTGTTTATCTGTGTGATGAAAAAGAATGTGAATAAAACAAAAATGTACCATTATAAATGGGAGCCCTAGGATGTGTGGTGGTTAGAGATGTGGACTGATGAGAATTTTGCTTTTCTAAAGTTCTGTTGTGAAAACTGTACATTCCGTTCCATGTACAGTAGTGATATGTAGCAATCATGTGCTCCAGTCAAATGTCCAGCTGCATGAATAATAATGGTGGCTTGTTTGGATAAAATAACTTAGGCTGAATACTTGAAAGCGTGACCTGGGTGAGGTAGAGAGGAAACAGGGTCTTACAAGAAGCAGATATTGTTCTGTCTGTGTGGTTTTTACTCTTTGCAAAGTGAGTCCAGCACAGTGCAGTCAGTGGGTCAGTCTTCCTGAGCTGCATCTAACCAGTGGAAACATCTGCAGCACTGCAGAGAAGCACTCAGCAGACAAACAAACCCAAACAGCTTACAGCTGTATGTCACTTTTGGACAGAGGTGGACAAAGTACACAACTTCACTACTTGAGTTAAGTATAGATACTCCTCGTCAAATAATACTCAAAGTTTTTCAGTTAATTTTTTACTTCAGTTAAAGTACTGGAGTATTTACATCTAAAAATACTTAAGTATTCAAAAGTACATTATGTTTTAAATGCAAGACATTTTTCAGAACCTAATGACTCCTGAACACCCCACTGAATACACTGACTGGCTTGTACATCTTGTAGAATAAAAAGCTTGTGGAATATGATACAATGACTATAGAAACACAACTGACATAACAAAAGTACAGCCATTGTCATTTTCATCTTATTTAACACCCCCCACCCCACTCACACAAAAGAGCATGGTAGTGTTCTTACAGAGCCGTAGCAGTGTGTGTGTGTGCATGTGTGCATGTGTGTTTGTGTGTGTGTGTGTCTATGTGTGTGTGTGTTTGTGTGTCTGTGTATGTTTGTGTGTGTGTCTATGTGTGTGTATGTTTGTGAGCCAAGTAACAAGACAGGGAGCAAGAAACAAAACTCCTCTTTCTTAATTATCCACATCGTTATTAACGACACAGGTATATATACAGGTACATATACAGGTACATGTATATACTCAAAAATACATCCAGAACACACAATTAAATGAAAAACGTAATTTAAGAACACTTGAAATTTTCATTCAGTTTCTTTCATCTGTTTAATATAATCGATAGTCCCTGTGCGTTTGCCCCAAACCATTCAGCATGGTACACAAGGGAGACAAGTAAGCATGTGTGACATCAAAGAACTGATTGCAGCAACTCAGCCTTTCCACAACATTAAAGCCGCTTATTCCCCCCCATGCCATGAAGAAATAATCTCTGTGGCTCCCCTCTCCCCCTCCCTCAGCCCCCAGTCTGGCTTGAACATTTGCACTTCCAGTAAAAATGCGCCCCAAACACACTGACACCAAACTCAGCACCGGTGCTCCGTAAAATCCCGTGATTCAGTCTCAGAAGCACTGGCTCCCCTGCCCTCCTCTGAACATTATTAAAGCTACACCCTGAACACTCTGTGTGACTGACATGAATGAGAAGCATCTTTATTCATAATCTCTGTAGCGGAGGTCAGAATACAGAGTGTCATTATTCCCGTCTTTCTTCTGTCTCCTGGGTTTTGGCTTCTTAAGGTTCAGGGCAGCGTAATTCAGTGTGTCCTCGTCATGGCACTGTGGAGACAAAGATGGCAGAATTGGATGGATCAAATCGGTTTGCTATTACCTATTTTCACAAATAGCACTTAAAATGCTGATCCCAGGATGGAAATCAGTCTGAGGTTCATTTGTTTTACTGACGATTTGTAATTTGAAATATTTATTACATACTTGCTTGCGTGACCATTCCACTTTTGATATATCACTGTTCTTTTCATCTGTTTAAAATATATAACACATCAATATATTATTTAATTTCGCACGGTATCATACCGTGGTCAGATAACATTCCGAATTTTCAAGCAATCAACATCCTTTTTGTCTCAAAAATGAAAGTAAAAATGACTTCTGTCAATTTAAGTGTGCATGTTTGGATACGTGTCATTTGTTCTCATATATCATATATAATAAAATTGCTATAAAGGAGATCTTGGTAATAAAAGTTATTGATATGCAACTTATTGCAACATGTATATTTCAATAGATTTTGCAAAATATGAAAGATATAATACAAAAATGTAAATCTTACAGTACAAAAAGGTTTATATAAATAAGGTGAGATTTAATAATGGATTTTAAAACTGTATTACCTGCAAGAGTGGTTTTAATATGAAAATGTTATCTATCATAAAACAATTTTATATTTCTATAATTTGTTAAAATCTACATTTTGTCCTTCTGAGTGCATAAAGCCGGGCAGCGTACCTGCACAGTGTGTACAGGTCAGTTTACATCTTATACAAATGAGAGCAACGTTCAGAATAATGCTGCAAGATAAAACTATCAGCAAGCCAGAGTGAAGAGGATCCAGCAGCTTCTGAAAGCCTGTAACAAAGAGATAGATTTCAGCATAATGATATAGAGACACATTTCCCATTTGCTTACATTACATTAGTTAAAGATCAAATCGATAACACATTACAGCAGTTGTTTTGTAAATAGTCCATTTTTAACATGAACTTCTAGTATTTTGCATTTTAACAATTTATATTAATATTTGAAATAATTATTAAATTAGGCTCCGGACCCCCCCGCGACCCAATAGGATAAGCGGTTTGGAAAATGGATGGATGGATGGATATTAATATTTGAAATAATTATTAAATTAGGCTCCGGACCCCCCGCGACCCAATAGGATAAGCGGTTTGGAAAATGGATGGATGGATGGATAATTATTAAATTAACATCTGTGTAATTTAATTTAAGCACTTAAATTAGAAAATTCATTACATTAAAAAAAGAAATAAATGTCTTAATAGCAGAATAAGCTAAATAAAACTTTGAAGCAGATATACTCTCCACACTGGGTGCTACCATCTATATCCAGCTGTGTGCCGTTCCCAAACAGCATCTCCCCACACTGGGTGTTACCATCTATATCCAGCTATGTGCCGTTCCCAAACAGCATCTCCCCACACATGGCCACAGCGCAGTAGTAAGTCCCAGCATCGGAGAGGCTGAGGTTCCCCTTGGGGAGGCTGTAGACGCAGCTCCGTGTAGGAGATCCAGCCTCAGGGCTCTTCTCACACTCATCACTGCTGTTTCCATGGCTGTAAATGACTCCAGGAAGGGATTCTCCTGATCCATGTCTGAACCAGTAAACACTGTGTTCTCCTGCACAGCTCCCAGTCTCTATCGTACACTGCAGGCTCACAGAGTCTCCTGGCTGCAATGTGTCAGACACAGGCTGCTGTACCACAGTCCTGCTGTTGGAGTCTTTACCTGAAAAGCAAAATAGTCATGATGACAGCCCTTTGAGAATAACAATGGAAAATACAGATCCTCAAAAATTGTTCTTACAGATTTTTGGGAACTGAATCGATGTTCTTCTAGCCATCCAAGAAATCAGTAACTTCTTGGAGAACAGCTGACATTCTTCTCTCTTTTTATTGTATTACTGCTTATTAGTATATATCAGGTAACACTATACATTAACTGCACCTACATAATACCTAAATAAAAATTATATGATAATAACAAACATTATAATCATATAATGTCTTGTATTAATGTATGAAGGTAGATGAATATAATTAATTTCAATTCAAAGAAATGAAGTGTGTAAAGTGTACTTTATATTTTCATGATTTTCGTGACTTTACATTTGGTTTATGTTGCCCCTTTTCCACAGGAAGGTATTTATTGTTTTTGCATATTTAGCTCTTGATGTGTTTTGGTATTTTTGAGCATTTTGCTGTAGTACCTGCATAATTTAATTCAAGAGCCGAAGAGCTGTTTGCCCATTACTAGTTTGTCTATCTTTTAACATTAAAGAAAAAGTATACATAGTAAAAGGAATTACTTGGTTTCGTAGTTCCTCCTATTTATTTTCTTATGCACACAAAAGTAAGTTTTTCCGTTCAACCATAGCACTACAGCGAAAAGCAAAACGTCATGGCAAATACAATTATGCTTTATTCCAATACACATTGCTAATTTTTCATTATTATTACATTTATTCAGCATAATATCTTCAAAGGTTTCATGATTTAATTTGCAATCTTCTGGCCTGAAATCTTTTCCTGCTACACTGAAGACTCTCTCAGCGTGTGCAGAGAAAGCTGCAGCCAAAGGGTTGGCATCCTCTGATAAACATGGTTGGTTCAGGTATCGGTGACATTATGTGAACCTTTCATGGCAGGAATAGGGACTAGTTTGACTTTTGATGCAGGAAAAGTGTTTGGGACGTTTCTTAGGTTAGAAACTGCCGTCACTGCAGCCAACACTGACTTTTAAGGAGAGACACTCAGCTCTTCCTATGAGCAGATCCACCATGGTGCACAAAATGACAGTATAATTATTATTTTAGGTGACACTTCAAATGTTGCATTATTTCATTCTTTACAAAACGACATTTTTATAACAATGATGTATAACAATGTTAATGTGTTTATGTATAATTCATATTTAAATTAAAGTTCATATTTTAGTTAAAAGCTACACCTACAGTACGTATATGAACTTGAATTTGAATCCAAACCCTTTTTCGTTCTTCTTCTTTAAATTCAAATATAAATTTCAATGCCACAACCTGTTTTCAACCACAATTCAAATGTAATTCAGATTAACAAAATGAACTGAAATTCAAGTTCATATATGTATTCAAAATCCTGAATTTTAGGATACGTATTTGAGAATTTCATTCTCAAATCAGTTCTGAATGGTGCACATCCCTAGTTCATATGTTAAATCATGCATTTTTTTTTTCAGAGTGAATACACACTGACTGCTCAGATAAATAACGTCAAAAATAATTTTCTTTTGTTGCTTAAGATTTTTGCACAGTCCTATACTGTATATAACAACTCAAACATTTTTTTATGTTATTTGTTTTAAAGAGGCTGCAATGTGTAACATTAACATCTGTATAAAGAGAAGGTTAGGCTTTTGGCTGACAGCAAGCAAAATGCAACAAATTGTATAATAATAATAATAATAATAATAATAATGAATGATTTTTGTTTGATGTTTAGAAAAACATTTATGGAACAAAGCAGACAATAAGGTATCTTTGCTAATTTTATATTGACAAACAACTAAACTGTCAAAATTATTTTGCAGGGAATAATCTTACTGACATTATAATAAAGCAAATATGAAAATAGTTGGAATCTCATTTACCTGTGATTATGACAAAGGTTCCATTCCCGAAGGTGACCTCATGAAGAAACACAGCAGCACAATAATACACTGCAGAATCTGACGGCTCCACGTTAGAAATAGTGAGGTTAAAACTCCCCTCTGCATTCAGTAAGGAGTAACGTTTTATGCTTTTATATTCCTTGTAAAATTCACCAGGTACGTAGAGAAGTGCTTTCGCCATGGGCTGGGGCTTCCGACCAACAGCTTGCTTAAACAAAGTAACAAAAGTTGTTTCTCCTTGACAGAAGCATGTCAGGGTCACACTGTCTCCAAGCTGAACCCTCATCAGGTGACTGGGCTGAACAACATCTGTAGTCAGTGCAGTGTCTGCAAAAACAGAAAAACAAAAAAAATCATAATCAAATAAGACATATAATAGTAATCTAAATAACTATTAACTATGATGCAGATTAAATGGCCAAATTCCACTGATCACATCATACAGATAAATGAAAATATTAAAATCCCAAAATAATTTATATTATAGGGCCTTACTAATGAAAATGAGAAGACCAAAGAGTCTGAACATTTTTGTGCTTCCACTGTTTAGAATAAACTGCTCTGCTGCTAAGTGAGAGATCATGGTCGTGGTCGGGATGAAAGGGCAGGAAACAGAGAGGAAACAGAGAGACACACATCAGGCTGATCTGATTGGCTGTTCACATGGGAACTTAAGTAACAGTGAAAAAGCATTTTAATGTGCACTTACATGACGTTTATTAATTTACTCCTTAACATCCAGTTAAAATGAGAACAATTAGATAAACAGGAGCAGATACTGAGCATATAAAGTTCTTTGTACAGAGTGCTGAGATACTGTGGGAGAGCATTTGCTAATCATCTCTCTCAGACAAGCTCAGCACAGTATGAGTCTGTTATCTATCTGATATTAGACAGTCTCTCATACAGTAATAATAATTGATACTTTATTGGTCCCTGTGGAGAAATTGTCTTAACTTCTCTCTCAACTTGCTCTCTTTTTTTTAGAGTAAACAGAGTAAGTTGTCTGCGAAGGGCAGCCACCCATAGTGATGCCCAGTGAGCTGGGGGTTAAGGGCCTCGCTCAAGGACGCAGAGATGTGCTGTGGCTGGGTTTGAACCAGCGACCATCTTATTACAAGCACACAGGCATTAGATATTCTAATCACACTTAAAAGGCAGATTAAATGTTCTTTCCACCATGCAAACAGAATGTAAATTGTAGCTTTACTGCTTAGATTTACATTCACACATTTGCATTTAAAACAAGCATTTTAAGTGATGTACATGAGAGTAAATGGTGAATCAGTTTATTTGCCACTCTACACATTACATTGGCGCCCATTATAAGTAACTGTACAGTGACATTGCAGTTCCTCAGTTGCTTTGATGCATTTCTGGAATCACCCTTAACATCTGCAAAACTGTAAGTGCATTTCCCAAAACAATTCGTGCAAACAGCACCACACAGATGGACTGTCTACAAAAAAAGTCATAGAGGCCACCAGCAGCCCGAATACCACACCGTAAGGCCGTATGTTAGGATGCTCTCTATGGCAGAGCGGTAGGAGGCCACCAGCAGCCCGCATACCAGACCGTAAGGCAGCATGTTAGGATGCTCTCTATGGCAGAGCAGTTGAAGGTCCCGATCAAGAAATCCGACAAGTTTCCCCAATAAGCCAGTAACCCCGCTTCATAGAACAGGCCACAGGACTGGTTTTGGTGAGATAGTCCGAGTAGTAGGTAGAAATCAGGATGGAGACTGAGTGTGGGTCTAACAGGTGAGCAGATGTAGGACAGAATGTAGAGCCCTCTGGTGGAGTGCCTGTGCATGACTGAATGTATGGTTTGGGTCTGATGGTCTGAATAGTTGGTAGAAATAGGCACCTTCCTACCTGATGTGGTAGGTCTAGATAAGGGGTCACCAACATGGTGCCCCAAGGATGCCCCCAATGACCACATGAGTTGCCCGTGGACCTGTTCTATAAAATAGCACAACTCACCAGCGAACATCATCTAAAATTTTATTTTGTCCTGTTTCTAATCTATCACATTTGCATTTATATAGATTTGAAATTGAATATAAAAAAGCATTTAAAACATGTTTATCATGCATGAAGTTTAGACATGTTTAGGAGGGCGTTTAAAACTGATATCAAACTTCGTATGGCTCAGTACCCGTGAAGTAGCTCTCCGTTTTAAAAAGGTTGGTGACCCCTGGTCTAGATCTTGCAAGTTTGTTTGTACTGGCTGTGTGAACATACTGTAGCACTGTTAAGAATATGCAACACAGCCTGAGTTGGGGATCTGCTGTATGCATCAGTAATATAATGCTTTGTCCTTTTCTAGGCTGTTCATTAAGACATAAAGCCTGAAAGTTTTCTGAATGGCATTAATGAAATTGAGCACTGCCCCCACCTGCTGGCCAATTTATTAAAACATTGAAATCGCTGTCTGCACAGGCTGACGTGTCATTTAAGTCTGATAATTTTCTATGAGTCAAACGGCAAGAAAATGACAAGAAGTTAAAAACATGGAGTTAGATGAAGGAGAAAAGATTACAAATTTGAAGATTATGAAATCAGGACATGTCAGCTAAGTCAGCCAAGGTGGGTCTTAAACATATGGACGGAAGTATGAGCGCTAAACTTAAACGGGTTCACTTGTAACCGCTGCCACCAAATTTCGTTAAATTGCTGGGGAGGTCCAGATACATGAGACAGGAATAGAAGGATTATTCTTTATTAATATACAGACGAGGGTTACAACCCTCCCTAGGGCAATAGAAGGGGATACCTGCCACGGGACATTCTAAAACGCTTAATGTGAAAATGCGTAACGCAACTTAATGTATTAAAACAGTCACCACAAATCACCAAATTTCTCGCGAATGTATCTGGCCATAAAGACTTACCTGACAAGAAATCAAAACCGAAATGCTAGGAATATGGACTTTAAGCCTTTTCTTTATGGGCGTCAATGGAGGGGAAAACGCTTGACGTAAGATGAAGTCCATATTCCTAGCATTTCGGTTTTGATTTCTTCCCTGGCATGGGTGACGGGTACACCACGTTCCCAAAGCCACGTTAGCCTCGAGCGAACTGCCCGGAGAAACCGCTCACACCAGCGCTGCAACCCGATCTCCTCCCCTTTTAAACACACATTTCTATGGCGTTAAATTAGTGCCAAAAGTCGTGCGCATAAAAACAGAAAATCCATGCTCTCTACGCGCTCGCGATTGCACAGCACTCACTCACTCGCTCGCCGTTAAATTAGGGCCAAAAGTCGAACCACGCGCGTGCGTGTGCTCGAGTGCTGAAAACCCATCCCCTCTACGCGCTCGCGTCTGCACAGCACTCGCTCGCTCGAATTTCCCGCTTCGTCTTACCGTATATAAAAGAATGGGCCAATGTACGGTAAATTGCATTGTGAATAAAATTTCTTAATACAACATCACAAAGCCAATTTAATAAATTCAAATCCTGGGAAGAACGCTCCTCAGATATTAGTTCTCGGGTTAGTGTTAGCAGACTATAGGCGAAACCACCTTAAGTGCTATCTGTTAATGTTTATTAAATTAGCATTAAAATGGAGAGGTTTATAATATCTTTTGTCCTTGTAGCTGCTAAATACACTCATTATTAAAGCCATAAAGTTGTCTGCCTACTACATTGGAATCTCCACTGAGTAAGTGTTTTTGATGGATTTTATTTAACTTTATTATACTCTGGTCCTTAGATCTAATGTCATACTTCTTCACTTATATTGTTTGTGAAAAGGTTTACCACGGTCAAACAGAGCAGCCACTACATCATCATACATGAACAAGCACCTCACAAAACAAAAACATTTCATTTTCATAATTAAAACTTTTGAATGGTAGGCCTAGTGTGTGGATCAGAGACAAGATCTTGACACCTCATTAACTATAATTTGTTCTGTGAACAGCTCAGATACCACCTTCTCGAAAGTCTTCTGCATAAAATAGAAATAGGATTCAGCGCGACTCCACTAAATTTGGATTACCTGGAGTTCCTTTGTCATCAGGAGCTGTATCTTCTGCAGGCCCTGTCTAATCACATTGAAGTACCTCCTGCTATCACCCTGGCTTTGCAAGAGCTCTTTGACCTTGTGAGGGCACATCTGGAACGTCCAGCCCCATGTGTCACACAGGAAGTCGCTGCCACCAATAGACGACCCAAGATTTTGATTGAAGAACAATGTTTGAAAGAAATGCTCCATACTCAACTTCCTGTGCCTTGCATAGCCACACTGATGGGTGTTTCAAGAAGAACAATCTTAAGAAGAATAAAAGAGTATGAGCTCTGTGTTAGGGAACTTGACAATTTGGTTTCTTCTGTCAAGAATGATCTACCAAATGCAGGCTACAGGATAGTCAATGCAGGCTGCAGTCAATGGGCTACAGGGTTCGGTGGAGAAGAGTTGCAGCCTCCATGCATAGGGTTGATTCCATGCGCATCATATAAAGGTTGTCAAGTCTTGGCTGTGTTGTACGCAGAATGTACCAGGGCCTTTGTCTCTAGTACACGTGGACACAAACCACAAGTTGATCCGGTTTGTATTACCAGCAAATTTATTTGGAGTAAACCCTGGGTGGATTGGTGTGAGGTGGTGGTGGGGCTTTGGAGAAGATTTCCTGCCGATCAACACTAGCAACTTATATCTATCTGTCATGGAGGTCTCGGGACTCACAGATATTCAGAGACATGTGGATAGTTTACCAGTGGTTTTCAGCAGGAAATAGTTATTACTACAAATTGTCACCCCCCCCCCCCGCCCCCCACAGAAACTGGATCTGGCTATAGTGGGAAAATCTTTTTTTTTTTTTATTTGTGAGAACTTGAAAGCAAAACAAAACTTGGAAAAAATATATGCTCATTCACCAATTTTCTAATCTGGGGTCTAAAGTGGTCAGGCTTGCAAGTGTATTTGGTTATTTGTCTATCCTAGCCTGTTGCAGTGTATATTTCCTGTATATTTTGCATGTAAAAAATGTTGTTTGTTATGTCAGTGCTTAATATTATCATGTAGTCTTCATGAACTTTCTTCATCTTGGCCAGGGACTGCATTTGAAAAGTAGCCACTTGACTAAAATTGGCACATTTTCAGAAATGCCAGCAACAATACTGATAATGAACACCCCTCTAACTGACTCTCAGTTGGTTTAGAAAAAAGACTTTTAAGAGAAAAGAAAGCCTTCCTTTGGTTTTGCATTTTTCTCTTTTTTGTTGGCTGTGCACAATATATTAGAAGAATACCTTACAATTATATTAGTTAAGAAATAACAGATTGCGTATATACAATATTAAGGTGATGACAACAACCCTCACTGTCTCTAGGTGCTGCTTCAGACAGGGCATTCTGCAGCAGGGACACCACCCGTCGTGCAGCATCCAGCAAATCTCCCTATCACAACAGCCCACATAACAGAATAACATTAGTGTATGATTCAGTAGGGCTAGTCCAGGTCTGGAAAGTAGTTGGGCCAGATTTTTAAACCAAGAAATTTAGCTGGGCCAGACATTTTCAGCGGCCCAGTAAGCAACAGGTAATGGCATTTTAAACAAACACAAATCAAGGTACATTATTTTAAAAAACTACAACTGAACAGAATCTGAGAGCAATATTTTTTTTCACTTCTGAAATGAGAAAAATATTTTGGTCGTATCTGACCTAGACGCATCCCAAAGAAAAAAAATGCCTATTAGATGGTAAACAGACATAAAGAAAAAGGGAAAAATCGTCTATAATCATCATCCGCTTATACTGTGGTGATCCATTTCACCCACACAGGCATGATCACCATTAGCGGTTTCCACATTATTGTCGAGGTGACTATTCACTTTACCTCTGCTTTCTCCGACATCTTCCTGATTCTGCCGCCAACAAGGGGCTCATAGGGTGGAGACTGAGGGTGTTAAACAGACCAATCTTTTGTCACTGAATGCAACAAATAATGTATTTATCTGTCAAAAGTCCAGCACCAGGAAAAGCAACAGAGTGACAGTAGAAACTGTAATAATAATGGAAGTGCGCCGCCCTACAGGGAAGGAGGAGTGATGGGAGTCCCGGTGGTGGCTAAGCGCGCGTGGGGAGAGGCGTCGTACTGTGAGGCTTCATGAACTTCCGATGGGGCAGTGCTGTCATACAGCGGGGAGCCTGAGAGGGGCACTGTGGCCGGGTGCGAGAGCCCTGGGTAATGAGTTGTAGAGCTGCGCAGTGTCACGATCGGGTACAAGCAGGCAGGCGATCGTGCGGGCAAGGCGTGCAAGGAGCAAGCGGACAGGCAAAAACGGGAGTTTAATTAGGAAGCGCGGACGGGGAAACATCTCACGCATACAAACATCAATGACAGACACTGGACTCAGGTAAGACACGGACTGAAATACACAGGACTGAGCAAATTAACTAGATACAGCTGGGTACAAATCGGGAGAAAACACGTGGGTAATCAGGGGGCGTGGCACACAGGAGGAGCGGACGAGCCGGGC
Organism: Brienomyrus brachyistius; assembly: GCF_023856365.1. Lineage (NCBI taxonomy): Eukaryota > Metazoa > Chordata > Actinopteri > Osteoglossiformes > Mormyridae > Brienomyrus > Brienomyrus brachyistius. The sequence goes on along the minus strand of NW_026042410.1, from coordinate 151,976 downwards.
ATGACACGCAGGAACTGAGAGCCCAAGCTGTTGGACATTCCACTGGACTAGGAGACTGGGGTGAGTGAGGAGGAGCTCATTGACCACAAACTGGGATACTGGCTGTGTGTGAGCAATGGGGTGGAGATTAAGGAAAGACGTTAAATCAGCATGCAGTGTTGCCTGGAAACAACAACAAATATACTAGTGTCACTGTACTAAAACAATATCAAAATAATGCCTATTTTTTATTCATTTTACTTGTAGAGTGCAAAGTACAAAGGAAAACAAAGAGTAACTATGGCGAAATAAATCAAAGCATGTCCCAGAATGATGGGCCTGAATGGATCAGGACAGAAGAAGGCGAAAGTCCTGTTAACGAGGTGAGACGATGCAGACACAGGCCAGGATGTGGGTATAGGCGAGAACAAGAGGGAAGACGGGGGCCCGAGACTCAGCATGGGGACAGGTGGGGGAGGGGAGGCACGGGCTCACCTGGAGCTGCTCCCGGAGGTGCCGCTATGACTCATGGGTAACATGCCGGAATGGGACGGCACCTGTAGGCTGGACCAGTTGTCATGGGAGGGCAACATGGACAGACAGGTAGACGAGCTGTCTGAATAAGCAGCTGCAAGTATAAAACAATAAATGAAGCAGGTATGTGGTGGGCAGTGTTACAGCGTCCTTAATATGGTCAATACAGAAAAGGCATGTTATCATGTTATGTATATACTGCCTCCAGTTACTTAATGCCTAACTTTAATACATTGATTGATTTGTTCACTGCTGCAGCCTGTGTCAACTTTCCTTTCAGACAGATGTAAAGTCCATTCTGTTTTTGTTCTGTGTAGTTTTTTTTGAACAGCATATGGCTGAATTCTGTTAAACCTCAGACTGAAGAAAATTGTGTTAATTGAAAAGCAAATATCAAAAACTCAGTCTGCAGGAATGTTTTTCTAAATATTTCTGTGGACTTTTGGAAATTTCACGAAATTCCATTGCTCCATTACATAAACACTGAGTGAGATTTCATTCCCATTACTGCAACGTATGAAGAGGATTATGACTTATTACTTTAGGTTATCGGACTGAGTGAGTTTTGGAAATTTGCTCTTCGATAACTGAAGCAGTGCTGTGAATGCAGAGGTTATATGCGTCGCATATCAACAGAACTGTATGTTTATGTCTTGTCTTAATTATTTTGATTAAATGTCTAACTATTCCCAATATGTGTGAACATACTTGGCCAAATAAAGCTGATTCTGATTCAGTCAGAGGGTAATCGTCGGTGTGCTGTACTATCGTGGTGACCCACACAGAGAGCTTAGGACCATGATTTCAGTGTGTGCTTGTGTGAGGGGACAGGCAGGGCGGCGGCTCACTGGGTGATGCACTCCTGTGGGTATAGGGGCTGGGATAGGGGGCGGAGCAGTTACTCCTCAAGGAGGAGTAACAGTCACAGCCGTGGGGGGAGGAGAGGGAGAGGGTGCTCCCAAACTGGGGGTGTGGGTTTGATGAAGAGCAGAGAGACCCTGAGCCTGGGATGAACCAGCTGCCTACTGAAACGAAAGCGGATAAAGACAGAAACTAGAACCTCAAACTAAACAACACAAACAACAATATCAAGTTATATTCAATCATTAAACCGTTATATATTTAATCTAAACAATAGTAATAAATATCGTTCCGATTCAAAATATCATTTACGGGTGAATCTTATGACTTGCATTGGGAAACAGGAAACGGGCCAAGCTGCAGGGCCAGTTCAAAGGCATAGTGCGAGGCGCCCAGAAAGGGGGCGAGGTCTGGGCGGAGTCAGCTAAAGAAGAAAAAGGCCTGACCTTTTTCTGGATGCTGTGGACTGTGTTTGTGTGTGAGCTGCAGCTGCATGTTCCTTACATTTTTTTTATTAACACCAGCACCGTGAGGTTTGGCCTGGACTGGGTCCTGTCCTGCATGGTTGAAGACATGTTGACTGATGGTCAGCCCGTGTTCTGTTGGATCCCACAGAAAGGAAATGGGAATCCCGTTTGGATCGGATGCTGACAGTTGAAAAAAAACTCATGTCTGTGTGTTATGAAAGAATATCAATAAATGTTTCCGAAAGGGGATGACTCATTTGGTAATTATTTACGGCTTATGTTATGGCTGAGAAATTTACAGTCTTTACTAAAGTCTGACTTCTTTCGAGTCACCTTTAATATAGATTGGACACTCTCTATGCTATGTACAATACTTATATAGATGGTACATGTTTACTTGCTTGCACAGATGGTTGATTAGGTAATTAGTGTAAGTGTGTGTGTGTGTGTGTGTGTGTCCAATCGCATGTATGTCCAAGGTCCATAGTAAGTAATATACACTGATCAAGAGATGCCTGAAAGTGGATGAAAGAGGACATTAGTGGGTGTATCACTTAGTGTAACGGGTGCAGGAAAATGAGCAGGACTGCAAGCCATATAATGACCCACTGTCCTTATCTAGCTCTTAATACAGTATGCATACAGTGATGTATCTACAATGGACAGCTACTATAAGCAGATAGCACAGTACAGGTGCTTAATCTGTATGCTATTTCCATCCATCCATTGTCCAAACCGCTTATCCTACTGGGTCACAGGGGGTCCGGAGTCTATCCCGGAATCAATGGGCACGAGGCAGGGAAGAACCCAGGATGGGGGGCCAGCCCATCACAGCTCACACTCACACACCATTCACTCACACATGCACACCTACGGTAAATTTAGCTACTCCAATTAGCCTCAGCATGTTTTTGGACTGTGGGGGGAAACCGGAGGAAACTAGCAGCTTTGTGTGGTAATTGTTTGTATTAAAAATACATTGGATCAAGTCAAATTATTTTTATGAAGAATTAACATCTAAAAGCTGCTAGTAGACCGTGGGAAAATAATTTTTCTATTTTCTTGCTGCCATCTCGTGGCCAAAAGTAGGTATTGCAATTTCCATCATATGTAAGAGGGCCTGCCCATCAGAGTAATGTACATCCTGTGACATGTATTGACTATCAAGACAAACTGAAACACGGTGTATTAGGCTGTCAATGAGTACTGGACTAGGGTGAAAAACTGCCTGATAATCTACCTATTAACTAGAAGAGTACAAACTGGAGACGGATCCCCTAATACAGAGGGATTAACGTCTGTGCCACATCCAGAACCATTCAGTGTAGGAGTCTGGTGGTTCTACTGGATACTGACAAGTACCCAGCCCCTTTGTTCCCTCTGATAATCATCAGTCCTCCTCTGAATGCCTTCACCACTCTATTCCTGAATAGGTACACATTTAAATATGCTAGCAAGATCAAGGTATTGGGATAACTGTTAGGTTCGCTGTTCAGAGAGTTGCAGTGAAAACCATCATACACAGTGGCCCTTTCTGGATAAGATTACCTCCCTCTGATCTAACAGGTCAAGATCAAAGCAAGGTGCATTGCAATGTCTGACACCCAGCACACTACAGCATATAAAATACAGGTATCCATCGCCTTCCGCATTTGGAACCAGGACCACTTGTTGCAAGTCAATTTGGGCGTATCTCAAGTTATACGAGAGAGGCAAGACATTAAGGACAGTATACACAGTACTGAAATAATAATGTACATATTAAACCACAGCACTTAATAAACAGATACTGCACTTACATTTCACAAAAAAAAAATAAAGCACAGATTGCACTAAGAAATCAAAAGATGCATGTGCTAGCAAACAGTGGGAGCTGAGGAAGAAGCAGTGGTGAAATACTTTATTGTACAGTACAGTAAGTTTCTTTTTATAGAATGAAATAGCATACAGGGGGCGGCATGGTGGTGCAGTGGTTAGCACTGTTGCCTCACACCTCTGGGACCCGGGTTCGAGTCTCTGCCTGGGTCACATGGGTGTGGAGTTTGCATGTTCTCCCCGTGTCGTCGTGGGGTTTCCTCCGGGTACTCCGGTTTCCCCCCACAGTCCAAAAACATGCTGAGGCTAATTGGAGTTGCTGAATTGCCCGTAGGTGTGCATGTGTGAGTGAATGGTGTGTGAGTGTGAGCTGTGATGGGCTGGCCCCCCATCCTGGGTTCTTCCCTGCCTCGTGCCCATTGATTCCGGGATAGACTCCGGACCCCCTGTGACCCAGTAGGATAAGCGGTTTGGACAATGGATGGATGGATGGATGCTGAGGCTAACTGGAGTTACTAAATTGCCCGTAGGTATGCATGTATGAGTGAATAGTGTGTGAGTGTGCCCTGTGATGGGCTGGCTCCCCATCCTGGGTTGTTCCCTGCCTCGTGCCCATTGCTTCCGGGATAGGCTCCAGACCCCCCACGACCCAGTAGGATAAGCGGTTTGGACAATGGATGGATGGATGGAAACAGCATACAGATCTTATAAGCACCTGTACTGTGCTATCTGCTCATAGTAGCTGTCCATTGTAGATACATCACTGTATGCATACTGTATTAAGAGCTAGACAAGGGTCATTATATGGCTTGCAGTCCTGCTCATTTTCCTGCACGCGTTACACTAAGTGATGCACCCACTAATGTCCTCTTTTATCCACTTTCGGGCATCTCTTGATCAGTGTATATTATTTACTATGGACCTTGGACATACATGCGATTGAACACACACACACACTTACACTAATTACCTAATCATCCATCTGTGCAAGCAGGTAAACATTTACCATCTATGTAAGTATTGCACATTGCATAGAGAGTGTCCAATCTATATTAAAGGTGACTCAAAAGAAGTCAGACTTCAGTAAAGACTGTAAATTGGCAGCCATAACATAAGCCGTAAATAATTACCAAATGAGTCATCCCCTTTCGGAAACATTTATTGATATTCTTTCATAACACACAGACATGAGTTTTTTTTCAACTGTCAGCATCCTTCTCGATTGTCAGAAGCTCTGCGCTAGAGGGAGGTTTACTGGTCTTATACTCTTCTGGCACCTTGTGTGATTCCTGACTTGGGACATCAGTTTGGCTCCTTCTGTATGTGGTTTACATTGTATTTGTTCTTTAAAGTTGCCCCTTCAGAATTAGACAGTGTAACCAGCTTGCCACATATTGCCTGGATGACATAAGGTCCGGTAAAATCCGGTTCCGTTCTTCCTCCTTTCCGTCCCCGCTTCCTCATGTTGAACAGAAGCGCCTCATCTCCAACATGATAAACTGTGTTTTGGTACCTCTTTTGTATTCGTTTACCACATGCCTGCTTCTGTTTTTCCTGTTACTAGGAGATGTTTTCAGCTGTTGTTGCTTATTGTCTCAACTACTTTATTTTTTTCATCAAAAAACGTGCCGTAGCTTTTCTCATCGGGAAGAATAATTGTGGAAAGCTGAAGTGGAAAAACATTCATAGCAAATTATTATTATTCACAGATCATTATAAAGAGTCATTTTCTAAAAGCATTAAGAACAATGTAATTTGCTGTTTCAAGATATGTTTTTAAATAACTACTTGTCAGTCATAAGAAACTCTTCAACACACATGATCCGATCTTGCCACAAATCATTTTTAATCTCACTTTTGTTGCCAGCAGTTCAGACATTAATGGCTGTGTGTTGAGTTATTTTGAGGGGACATCAAATTTACACCATTATACAAGCTGTACACTGATTACTTTACATTCTATCAGAGTTTCATATCTTTAACGTTGTCCCTTGAAAAGATATAATAAAATATTTACAAAAATGTGTGGGGTGTGTACTCACTTTTGTGAGATACTGTATATTAAGGGATTGATTGTCAATAATATCAGTAATTCCTGATGTAATGTTAAAAGAATAGAGCCTGTCTCACACAGTTCTAAAACAACCTCAAAAACAGACTTACCATTTTATGTCATCATTCGTTTTCTCATCCAGGCCATTGGTTTGGGGATGATATGCAGCAGTGATCAACGGCAGAACAGGGGCTCTGAACGCAGTATGGATTAAAAAGGAATTAACCATCTCTCTCAATATAAAATTAGGATCATTTATTCTCTACAGAGGCCCCCATAGAATAGTGCATCCATCCCCTCACTCATGTTTAGACAGACGTAAGGCAACAGGCCAATGACATTCAGAACAGCAACAACATCAACAATTGTACAGCTAGTTTTAAAATTTAATAAAAAAGACAAACCAATTAGGTAATATTAATGAAATTATTAAAATGTGCAGATTAATAGTCAGAAATAATTTGCGATTTTAAGAGCGGAAAGGATACATTAAAACTCAATTACATTTATCCCTTAATAATAAAAAAAAGGTTTTTGAATTTTACATCATGATAAATGAGAACTATATGTGATTACTAATTACTGTTGACTAATTTCCTGTCTGGACGTTTCCCTCCTCATTGTTAAAAGTCATTATATGTCTGGGTGCCAGTCAGTGGAAGCACACAGACATGTTGGCCAGCTGTCATATTCATTCAGCACCAGCCCATCAAGTAGAGAATTCAGCACCACGGACAGTGACCTGTGTTACAATGACATCAGGTCATTGGCTCTAAATATTTTTCTAGAAATAACTAAATGGCTCTATTGTAGAAATTTCCAGCCAGAGTCTTGTGGTGCGTTCGTTTTTCTCTCGGAACTTGGAAATTCCAAATTGGGTGACATCACATCCAACAATCTCCCGTTCAAGCTAGCACAACTCGGAACAAACATGGCTGCCTCCATGAATACGCTGCTGTGTTGTTGCTTTATATTTTAGCAGTTATGGAGTAAGATTATTATTTCAGACAAATAAACAAGAAACAGGAACTAGTCAAACCACATTAAAAGCTTTATAAAGTATTTTAGTACATTCATAGCGATATTCTTTTTTCGAGAGGCAAACAAACTACAAACAAACCAAAAACACTAACAAGTCTGGTAAAAATCTGATATTGCATGTTAGGATACTGTTTACGGTCACAATATGGTATTCTCTAAATCGAACACGTGCAATTACATTAATAATTACTAATAATTATAAATAATAATAATAATAAATGGGCGGTATGGTCGTGCACTGGTTAGCACTGTTGCCTCACACCTCTGGGACCCAGGTTCAAATCTCCGCCTGGGTCACATGTGTGTGGAGTTTGCATGTTCTCCCCATGTCGTCGTGGGGTTTCCTCCGGGTACTCCGGTTCCCCCCCACAGTCCAAAAACATGCTGAGGCTAATTGGACTTGCTAAATTGCCCGTAGGAATGCATGTGAGAGTGCATGGTGTGTGTGAGTGTGCCCTGCGATGGGCTGGCCCCCCATCCTGGGTTGTTCCCAGCCTCGTGCCCATTGCTTCCGGGATAGGCTCCGGACCCCCCGTGACCCAGTAGGATAAGCAGTTTGGAAAATGGATGGATGGGATAATAATAAATTTAACAAAATAAACATTTTTAAGGATTTGTAAAATAGAATTAATGTTGAGTGTGTAAGCCGCCATGTTGAAATTACGTCACAGGGGCAACTCGGACAAGAAGATTCTGTCAGACATTAACGTCATAAAAGAGGCGTTTCTAATGGGAAGTGATGTTTTTCGTGACGTTTTTGTCCGAGTTGGAGTGAAATAATCAAACGCAGCATGTGTTCCTATTTGAAGAGAATATTCTATTTTTATTCTAAGGAACTACAGAAAATCAGCTCTGCATGTGATCTCCCCTTTACTGCTCGAGCAGGGCACACGCACATCAACAAGTGTCAAGGCAGCAAGTGCATGCAAACAACTTCTCAGGACGGTTACAGTATAGGACCTTCAGAAAGAGCCAGACTGCGGCGTCATTCAGAGATTCCATTGTCTAAGGCTTGCACTAAAACATTACAGCATATTTAAACAAAGTAGCATGGCACCTGTGTCAGAATCCCTCCCTGCCTTGTTCTGTTCTCTCTTTGTTGTCCCCATTTAGCCAGCACATGTCACTGGCCATCCTGACTCCTCTTTTGATTGTGGGTTTTAAGGATATCAGTGGGTCTGTGTTTTCATAATTGTCCCCCAGGCCACCATGCTGCTCAGCCCTTGATTCCAACTACAGTTGCAATCAGGTGGTTCTCAATCTACTAGGACTGTATAACAGGATTGGCCACCTGTTCTACCTTTACTCGTTCAGCCGCATTCATGAGTCTGGCCTATAGGTTATTCAAATTTTGTCCTGCCAAATTTACCGGACAGGAGGTGGACACTGCAAATGAATGTGTGAATACTCCAATACCTACATCTTTACAAGTTACCTGAAGTGGTTTGGTAAATGATTGTGAGGTTGGAAGTCCTTCTTGATGTCTGTTTGCAGCTCATCCACCAGCAACTGCACGAGTTGTCGCTCCCAGAGGGAATCCCACTCTCGGTCCGCTGGAGGGTCCATCTCACTGTAGCTGGAGTATGTTTCCATCAGTCACTTGGCGTGGGGCTCACAGAATTTACCAGGCTCCTGTTTAATCTGACGCACCTTAGTCCAGTCCATGCATCTGGGGAACTTCTCTGAAAATCTCTGGCAGATTCTTTGCAGCTATACTTGATATTGGGTACTTGCCGCAACTAAGTAATGGGTTGTTGAATCAAAGTCCCGTTCCATGTCAAAAATAACCCCATTTTAGGGTTTTGTTAAACAACTGGTCTAATTTGGATGCAGAGGTTCTGCACGGAAGGCCCAGTCTCTGAAGGGCTGTGGCATAGCGAGGCCTGTTCTGCCTGGAATCCGGCAGGTCACTGGCAACATCCCCCAACTCCTTCATCTATAAGGTCGGGAAACCAGAACGTTTACTCCCCCTTATGGATAAGGACATACCAACGTTGGGGCAACTCCTGCTGCCTGAGTCTTCAACCAAGTCCAAAACAAAAGTATACAATGTTAGGAAGGGTAATTCAATGGTATGAGACTGAAACTAGAAACTGTAAATCGGATGGAGTTAAATAGCAATACTGTGGAAGAGGCATGGGAATTTTTTAAAAGCACATTGTTGCAAGTGCAAAAGAACTTCATACCCGTTTCCAGAAAAACTAAATCTAGGAAACTGCAACCAAGCTGGTGTCATGACCTGCTTGTACGATCCTCGTGTGTGCCACGCCCCCTCATTAACCATGTGTGCTGCCCCGATTGTAACCAGCTGTTTTCTGTCAGTTTGAGTAGTCCTGTGTATTTAGTCCACATTCAAGTCTGTTTCCCCAGTCCTGTCATTGAAATCTCTCGCTGTTGGTACCTGTTTTCATCAATAAACCCTCATTCCCGACTCTCCGTTTCCCGGATCCTTGATTCCTCGCTTCCTGCCTGTTCGTCCAGCACGCGATGTCACAGGTGGTTTACTACGAAAATTAAGAATAAAGTCAGGAGCAAAAGGGCTTTCTTCCACAAATGGAAATTAACTAATGATTTCAAAATAAAGCAGGAGTATCTAAGTCTACAGGTTTAGTTAATAACAGTTATAAGGATGACGTTAAAAGTTTCTTCCAATATTTTAACTCCGAAAGAGCTCTAAAAGCTGAAAATCACTCATTTGCAGGATAGTAAGGGCCTTATAATTGAAAATGAAATTGATATAAATGAGTTTAATGATTATTTTACAATGGCTGTTCACAGTAGAATAGCTTACCACCATTTAGTACAAATACAACGATGTCTATGACCAATATATGTATAACTGAGGCTGATGTGGTACAAAGCCTAGCTAAGCTCAAAATAAATAAATCGCAAGGCCCTGATGGCATCTTATCTATAGTTTTAAAAGAGATGAGGGGTATTATTAGCCAACCTTTAACTTTACTATTCCAGAAATCATTATCTGCTGGTGTGGTATCTTCTGATTGATGTTAGATCATGTCTCATGTCCAGAGAGGCTACAACAGGATCTGGATTTAATTAGCGACTGGGCTCATACGTGGCAGATGAAATTTAACATAGATAAATATAAGGTAATCCATGCAGGGAGCAGAAATATAGTAAATATAGTAAAGTACAGATATTTTATGGGTTCCACTGAAATAAAGGTAGCTGATTACGAGAAAGATCTCGGTGTGTATGTTGATACTTCCATGTCCCACTCTTGCCAGTGTGGGGAAGCATTAAAAAAAGGCAAAAGGATGTTGGATTAAACTCCACACACCTAGAGATGTAAGTCAAGAGAAGTGATGCTACGATTATATAATTCCTTGGTAAGATCCCACCTAGAATACTGTGTGCAGGTTTGGTCACCATACCTTCAGAAGGACATTGCTGCCTTGGAAAAGGTGCAACGTAGGATGACTAGAATGATTCCTGCACTTAGAGGAATGTCTTATGAGGAGAGGTTCGCTGAGCTGAATCTGTTTAGCCTCAAGCAAAGGAGACTATGGGGGGACATGATCCAGGTATATAAGATTCTAACAGGTCGGGATGCTGTTCAGCCAAATGACCATTTCAATATTAATTTAAAATACTAGAACTCGTGGCCATAGTGGAAATTAGCTGGAGAACATTTAAAAATGAATCTGAGGAAGCACTTCAATTCAATTCAATTTTATTTATATAGCGCTTTTAACGACATGCATTGTCACAAAGCACTTTACATTTAACCGGCCAGAACCCCACCAAGCAAGCCTGAGGCGACAGTGGCAAGGAAACTCCCTCTAGCAGGAAGAAACCTTGAGTGGAACCTAGACTCAGAAGGGGACCCCATCCTCCTCTGGGCGACCAAGGAGCATGAAACTGCATTTACATTGACATTCATTAGAGTTCATATAGTTATAAAGTCCCAGTTGGTTTCATGTAGTTATATCCAGGAGTCCAGGTGCGGGTTCACACGGTGTAGTCGGCTCGGTATCAGCTCGAAAAAGAGAAGATGGAGAAGAGTTATTGCCCTACACCTAACCGGCAGGACTAAAGCAACTATGACAGCCTGCCTAAAAGAGTGACCTGGAAGGAAGCACAGGCATGAGGGTTTACAGAGGTTTTGGCGTCAAGCCACCTCCCATCCACAGCTTAAGTGATCGGCGAGAGTGGCAGGACGACAGCACCAATCCCCCCTTTCCCCTTCAATCTCAAATAACTATGAACCTCCAGATTTCCCATTCACCTTAGAAAAGAAGATTTAACTATCCAAAAGACTGGCGAAAGAGGTACATCTTAAGCCTTGACTTAAAAGCAGAGATTGTGTCTGAGTTCCGAACACTAATAGGAAGTTTATTCCATAGCTGTGGTGCTTTATGAGCAAATGCTCTTCCCCCAAAGGTAATGTTCTTTATTCTGGGTACGGATAGAATACCTCCATCTCGTCATCTAAGTGTATGATTCGGAACGCAAATGAGGTCACTCACATACTGCGGTGCAAGACCATTTACAGCTTTATAGGTTAAGAGCAGTGTTTTGTAGTCAACACGAAATCTAACTGGCAGCCAGTGCAGTGAAGATAAAATTGGGGTAATATGATTATATGTTTTAGTTTAACTATTGCTAGTAGCGGTTCAATCAATGCTGGGAGCATCGCTGAATAATTTTGATGGAACAGGTTCTAGCATACAAGTAGATGAATTTGAAGATAAAATTAAGTACATCAGTTCTGACTGGTTAACCAATATTCAATATTCAAAATGTTCTGTTTAATTGAGCATATTTTTGGTCAAAAAGTTTCATAAAGTCGTCACTGGAAAATAACCAGTGGTCTGGTTATTAGTCAGCTTGGACACCATAGTAAATAGGAATCTAGGATTATTTTTGTTTATTTCAATTAGTTCTGATAGATACTAGATGATTTGGCGGCACTAAGAGCCTTTTTGTAGCTACCCATAGCCTCTTTCCATGCTAGTTCGAACACCACTAGTTTAGTATGATGCCACTTACATTCTGTAAGGACATAAAACTTATAGGTCCTGCAGGCCCCAACTCTGATCAGCCTGCATCAGTCTATTTCAGAGCTCCGCTGGCCCAGGCAAGACTGGACTCAACTCGTCAAACCACCCCTTTTAAGGAAGGCAAAGGCCTGCCGGCTCCTGAGAGACTGGATAGGAATAACTGGAGCAGCACAGAAAAAGCAAGACCTTTCACCCCCGGAGTGACCAGAGTTCCACAATCAATCCACAGCAACAACAGCTGTCAGCCTCCAGACACAGACACCTTTTCCACTATAAACAGGATAACTCAGCACACATAGATGTTAGGGACAAATACACGCATGTTTGGTCTCGTTTGAATAGGCATGAGACGAGGAGTATTATACTCTCAGATTTAAGGCAGTATAGCTTTTCCTAAGAGAAATACAGAAACTTCGGCTCAACCCACCAAACTGAGAGAGATTCTCTCATGGTAGAACAAGGGAATTACAACCACCCCCTAAAGTGATCTGATTGGCTGGGGACTTGAGAACCAAGGTCAGCAATGCCCCTAAAATTAACCATTGACCGAAATTAGTCAGTCTTCAGAAACATGCCATCACCTGGTCTGGATACTTAAGGAAGGGCTTCAGAAGTAGTCGGGGAGTCACTCTGTAATCAGAGCTCCCGCAGAGAACTGGGTGAAAGTCTATCTGTAGTCAGATACTTTCCACAGAACTTTGTTCACTCTCAGCTGAGGAATGTGAATACATGATATGAAGACAACTGGATCACAACTGGATCACGGGGGAATCATAAGCAGGGAAGAACACACAGGCAAACAGCAGCAGCAACATTAAAGGCAGGACTGAGAAGCACATTTATACAAGGCTAAGCAGGGAGCAAACTAGAGGCACCTGAAATGAGTAACACAAGGGCAGGAAGGAGAGGTAAAACAAACGCGGAACAGGCATGGCACGTTATACCACACTAGGGAGGAAACGGGAGGTTCAGGAGGGCAGGGTGTGGCAGGGATCCGTTTCAAAATTTAATTTTGGCTTGTACAAACCTTGGTAAAAGCTGCAAAAGATCGATCAACCACTTTCTGAGCTATTGTCTTAACAAACAAAGCATCTGTTGGGGTGGCGGTGTCTGGGGAATACCATGTGTAATACACCTTGTGAAGATTTATATGTAAAACAAAATATTTTTTGATTCTATCACACATATAGAAATTATCCATCCATCCATTTTCCAAACCGCTTATCCTATTGGGTCGCGGGGGGTCCGGAGCCTATCCCAGAATCAATGGGCACGAGGCAGGGAACAACCCAGGATGGGGGGCCAGCCCATCGCAGGGCACACTCACACACCATCCACTCACACACACACACCTACGGGCAATTCAGCAACTCCAATTAGCCCCAGCATGTTTTTGGACTGTGGGGGGAAACCGGAGTACCCAGAGGAAACCCCACAACGACATGGGGAGAACATGCAAACTCCACACACATGTGACCCAGGCGGAGACACGAACCCGGGTCCCAGAGGTGTGAGGCGACAGTGCTAACCACTGCACCACCATGCCGCCCCTTATAGAAATTATTCTAGGTTTAAATAGTAATTTAGCTGAGTAACTAGGCTGAAATTCTAGATAGTTGCAATTTTAAGAATTATTACTATTATTCACAGCTTTTAAGCATGCAGTTGGATGACGGATGGATGGATATTCAGCCACCAGAAATGCCAATTGTTGTTAAGAGGATCAAAGTCTGCAAAGTAGTATGCAGGGTTTAAGGCCAGAACACAGCATACTCTCCGACAGAAAGCATAAAGTTCACTGGGGGAATTTCTGTGGCCACTGCCTGAACAGCATGTGTGGAGAATGTTTATGAGGGTCGAGCCATGCAGAGCTGCTGGCCCTGGCATGTAATGATGAATCACAAATCAGTTAAAAATCGGTGCAAATGCATGAAGATTTAAACCGGCTGATGTGGAAAATGAATCACTATTGTAGGAGTACTTCACAGTACTTTAACAGAAAAACTGGTGTAATATTACATTTGATTTCACAATGTGAGTTTGACGTCAGATGTCACTGCGTATCACGTCGACATCGTACGTCAGTTTTTGGTTTTGAGCGAACGCGAGATGATGAATGAATTTGAAACTGAGGACGGCACAGTGGTTAGTGCTGGCTTCGGTCCAGGGCCCTTTCTGTGTGGAGTTCGCATGCTCTCCCCGTTTTCGCCGGGGACTCCAGGTTCCTCCCACGGTCCAAAAGCATGCAGGATAGGTTGACTGGTGAGTCTAAATTGGCCCTGTAGTTGTGTGAGTGTGTGCGACCTGCGGTGTGTAGGTGACTGCCTGGGCTTGGTTCCTGTCTGCGCCCCTTGTTCCCGGGATAGGCTCCGGTCTCCCCCGCGATCTCAGTTGGGATTAAGTGGTTTCAGAAAATGGATGGATGGACGCACCGCCCGATCTTCAATTGGCGGTGTGGCAGCATATTAGCTTTCCGGTAATCACAAACGAGGAGGAAACAGCGAGAAAAGCACAGACAAGACATAAACTGCATGCAAACATTGTAATAGACTGATAACATACACAAACAGGTCCACTGGCACCACCGTGAGCTGAGTGAAGATTATTAAAAGGGCAAAGCACGCTAAAAAGCTGCACATGCAAACCTTAGCTTATTTATTTGATTTATTTTTTTTTATTTACTTATTTTGATTTGGGATTTTTTTCAACAGTATTTTATTCAAATTCAGTTGCACTGTTCACAACAGTGTCAACAGTTCAGAAAGATAAATATAAGAATATTTTTGAATATATTTGTCTGCAGCTCATTCTGCAAAAAATGAGAAAATTGTATCGTGAACTCAGAATCGTGAATCGTATCAAATGGTGAGTTGAATGTATCGTTACATCCCTAGTTCTTACAGTAGTACTATGGTATGGTGGAGCCACATGACAGGAAGGCAGTACATTGCGAAGTCTGTTAAGAACATCATTCGCACTGAACTGCCCTCCATTGACCAGCTGTACTTTAACTGCCACAGTAACAAGGTTCAGTCTATAATCCAGGACTCTGACCACCATCCACAAACACTGACTAGCAGATTCATGAACAGCTTCATTCGCCAAACAATTCAAACCTGCAGCTTTTGCATCCCCTGTAACAGTCATTTCCACGGCAGCTGCACTGTACAGCTGTTACTGCACTTTATCCACCACTGACCACGTATCATCCAGTTTTGTCCTGCTTTGTATCGCACTGTTTCTGCACCATGTTGTCTTGTACTCCCTTGTGTTGTTATGCACCATCTGTGTTGTTCTGAGCAGTGCCATGATGCAATATTACAAAAAGATCTTGAGGAAATGCAGAGTTCTGGAGGAGATTCTCACAGATCATGGCATGTGTTTATACTGAAGAAACTGTACAAATTGCTAGACATAAAACACAGGACTGGCAACTGTGGTACGTTTTAACACCTTGATAAAAAACTTAAAATCCATAGTAAGTAGGACAACCTCATAGAACCTTTACTAGTCATTGTTCAGAAGATTAACACGGATTAAAAACCATTACTATGAAAGCACGCTAATCAGTTAAGTTGATTATGTGGAGAGAGAGAAAAAAAACTGTCTTTGAAAAAGATCAACCATAGAACGAAGCTGCAGCATTGACACCCCCTAGTGGTGATTTGAAGATAGTTCTGTCTGTAGCAGCTAAGCAGTAGATTTGGCGTCAGGTGCCATGACAAACTCAGTGCTGCTCGGTTTGAACGGCAGAAGCACAAAAATAAAGGGGGCATCTACTGCACGCCCCCCACCCTTGAAAATGGTACAAATTATCATGCAACAGTTTTCTTAAGTAAGTCTTTTTGGGCGTCTGCAGAAACCTCCACGATGCGATTGCCCTGATTAAGAAGTGCGCAGCGGATACAATTTGGGATGCATCGTTCATCCGATTTATTAATATATAATTATTAGTATGTCTATATTATTTTAGAAACGTTACTTGACGAATATTTTTCATTGAGATTGATTCCCCGTTTAAAATTTTGGTGACACTTCATATTTTTTAAGAGAGACAGACAATTTGACGCATGCAATTTGCAGAAATATGTTGTGCCGCTATAAAGTACACAGGCAGCATGACAAACATAAGTACTCACTGAAGCCACGACATACGCCCGGCTGGCCCCAGCGGTACCCCTAAGAAGAAGGCTTTTTTCACAACCCACGACCATCACGAGGGCAAAAAAAACTGAATAGCCTAGAATTTAGTTAATTACAAGGCACATATTTATTGGAGCAAGAGCTCTAACATAAAACTACCTTGTAATTATAAAGTATTATGGCTGTGAACAATGTACAAACAGGCACAGAAAGTAAAATACTCCAAAAATGCAAAGAACCTAAATATTTTTGTTTCCACCGATTCACTCTTGATGTGTTAGGAGTCACAGTTCAGTAGCCTATTCTTCAGTATCTGCATTTAAGACCACCAACTGCTCTTTCTCCTCCTTCGCTCGTCGGCTCAGAGTATTGGACTTGGTAAGTAATGTTGCCCTTTTGGTTCCAGCAGCACTCTCTGCTTCCTCTGCCATGTGCTCAGCATCCTTTTGTAAACTCTCACATACACTTTCCAGTGAGACTCTCTTCCTCTTGAGTTCCTCAAGTTTTCTTTTTTGCTTTTCGCTCATCTTTCACCTTTGGTCAGAGGCGCTTTGGTTGCTCCCCCACACACTCTGACATGGTCGCATATAAGCCTCTGTGCAACAACTGTTTCCTCTGATAAGTTGCAGGTCTCCACCTCTATTCGTTCCACTTCGGCTTGCCCATAGGACAGCAGCAGCAAGTTCTTGCAGAACATCCAGAGGTCAGGATAAGGCCCACTAACTTTTTGATGTAAAAAGACATCAACTTTGGATGGTGCTGAAGGAATGAAGGATATAAAATCCAAGCCTTTTGCCTCATTGTGCAGGTGATTATCAGACTGCTGGGATATTGCATCACCTGTAATTACATTAATTACAGTAGATTAGATGCAGATCAACAATGTCAATACACAGAATCACATGTAGAATAGGAAAGTGATTTATAACCCAATTTTCCTATGATACCATAAATGTGCAATCATTTTAATTTAATCTTGAGATATCTCTAGGCTCATCAAAGAAAATATAACTGGGCTGATGCTTCTTTTCAAACACCAAGAGTCGGTCTTCTAAATACTGCTAAAATCTACGTGTTAACACTATTCAGTTCAGGGACGGATTATGGGTTGTGTGGGCCCCTGGGTAAAACGTTCGCGAGGCCCCCCCCCACCACCACCACCTGCACCACCACCACAACCACCACAAGTCAAGGGCCCTTGGCAGCCAAACACCCTCCCTATAGGGTCAGGGGACCTTGTAGGCAGAGGATCAAAGAATGTAGGCCCTCTAAAATAGACAAACGAAAATACATTGCTGATAAGCGTTGCAAATTGTTTTGGGCTTGGGGCCCACGGGCCCCCTGCACCCCAAGGGCCCCTGGGCAGCGGCCCCGCTAACCCGGTTTGTAATCCGTCCCTGATTCAGTTAGATGTGAAAAAAGAAAAGCATAATTTAAAAATAATATTCTGAACTATCCTATTCTTATCCTATGATTTACCAGCAGATATCCTGCCTGCCAACCGATTCTCCTGCGCAAACTTCTGCATGAGATTTCTCCTTTTCTGCTGGCAGTTATCTGGCTGGTGTGCATTTTGTTTGGGTCCAAGCACGTCATCTCATGTACAATCGAGTACTTCAGAGGGCATTTATCCAAGGCCTTTTTGCACATTTTTGAGAGCACAATCTGGCAATTTTTTTTAATCTGAAGGACACCAAGGTCACTTCCACTGCCTTTGGCTCCTGACTGTCTCTGACAAAAAGATGGTTTGTCAAATTTCCAGAATCTTTCTGCACACTCAGCCCAAGGTTAACACTACCTCAGCTGTACATATCAAACCAGCTCAAACTCCATGTTATTCACATATTTTTTACTTCACAATTGTTTGATACATTTGTATGTAAAGATACCAGTGAATTCACAGAAGTCCCACCTTGATGACAGCCATTCCTATATCCACCTCCTTTGGACTGAGCCAGAGTTTTTGCCTGTACAACAGCTGTACATGTTGCTACACAACACTTAAACATTCTATTTCCTCAATGAACTATTTTTTTTGCAGCAAAAGCCATGAAGCAGCAATAAAATCTTTAAAATATGCTTACCAATAAATATGGTTCTCCCATTTAAACACATGTAAAGATAAACCATGGATATTTAAAAATCATGGGTTCGTTAATGAGTTTAAATGTTATTGAATGGCTTACCTTAAACTTCTCCAGTAAGTCTTCAGCGGTGGAGTGGCTCATGTACTGTGATCCCAGAACCAGGACTGCACTCGAGAGCCATTCTCATAATTCACCCAATACCTGACATGCACATCCAGTTGTTTTCTTTTGATGGTCCTGTTCATACTTACGTCAAACATGACAACGAAGCTCCCTTTTAATATATGGAGCGAGTCCAAATCGCGCAAGAAAAGCGGTTTTATCTTTACCACAAGTGACCCTGCGAGTCAGGGAACATCACCCTGGAGACGGTGTGAATGTCATCATTGGACGTATAGGAGTGATGTCGGCAAACCGTTTGCAAAGCCCATAGCACTTCTGCTTTCAGTGTGGGTTGAGGAGGATGTACTGAAGGCATTATTTGTCATGGGATCCGGAGACACTGCCAAAACGGGTGTAGGCCTATCTTTAGAGGTTGTACTTATCTCCACTGAATAAACATAAATCTGGGCTTATTCTATACTGAACAAAAATATAAACGCAACACTCTTGTTTCTGCTCCCATTTTTCATGAGATGGACTTAAAGACCTACAATTCATTCCAGATACACAATATTACCATTTCTCTCAAACATTTCTCACAAATCAGTCTAAATGTGTGATAGTGAGCACTTCTGCTTTGCTGAGATAATCCATCCCACCTCACAGGTGTGCCACATCAAGATGCTGATCTGACATCATGGGTAGTGCACAGGTGTACCTTATACTGCCCACAATAAAAGGCCACCCTGGAATGTGCAGTTTTTTGCTTTATTGGGGGTCTGGGGACTCAGAACCGGTCAGTATCTGGTGTGACCACCATTTGCCTCATGCAATGCAACACATCTTCTTCGCATAGAGTTTATCAGATTGTCAATTGTGGCCTGTGGAATGTTGGTCCACTCCTCTTCAATGGCTGTGCGAAGTTGTTGGATATTAGTGGGAACTGGTACACGCTGTCGTATACGCCGGTCAAGCACATCCCAAACAAGAGCAGCTGACCTGAGAAATAAGAAATAAGCTAAGCTGGAAACCTGGACCCTCCGACCAAGAATGCGTGAAGTACCCTCAGAAGGTCTACTAGAAGATGTACGTAGAAGACTACTACAGATCAGCTGATCTACACCACAGCAACAGTGATCCTTGAGCTGGAGCCGGACCGTCTTTGAAGACTCCGTAAATCTCCGTATAATAATATATATCTACGGGAACGAGAAAGGAGAAAGCAGAGAACAAGAACAAGATTTGTAAATGTAAGATTTGAAGGACCCCCGGCATGAAAAATAGAATAGTTCTCGTCATTAGTGAACATGTGTCTCGTCATTGTGTATCATGGACAGTAAGAGGGGGATCAATAGAGTGTTGTTATTATAACGTCTAAAAAGTCTGTCGATAAATCAATAAGAAAATAAATGAAGTCGTTTTCGCGAACACGCGAACAGGGGCCGGACCGACTGTAGGGGGCGTGGCCAGAGACAGCCATAGCTGTCAAGTCTCCCGTTTTGGCCGGGAAACTACCGTATTTTACTTCTCTTTCCCGCCGTCCTCCCGTATTAGTATTTTCCCGTAAATCTCCCTTATATTATATAGTTGCTGGATAGTGTAGTAGTAAGATCGCCGCCTTTCACACGGGAGACCGGGGTTCGAATCCCGGTTGTGGCCAAAAATATATTTTATATATTTTATATATTTATATTTATATTTATATTATATTTTATATAATTTATATTATTTTATATTTCCTGTCTTAAAATGTAAGGGATACTGGAGCCTCCCGTTTTGGCCGGGAAACTACCGTATTTTACTTCTCTTTCCCGCCGTCCTCCCGTATTAGTATTTTCCCGTAAATCTCCCTTATATTATATAGTTGCTGGATAGTGTAGTGGTAAGATCGCCGCCTTTCACACGGGAGACCGGGGTTCGAATCCCGGTTGTGGCCAAAAATATATTTTATATATTTTATATATTTATATTTATATTTATATTATATTTTATATAATTTATATTATTTTATATTTCCTGTCTTAAAATGTAAGGGATACTGGAGCCTCCCGTTTTGGCCGGGAAACTACCGTATTTTACTTCTCTTTCCCGCCGTCCTCCCGTATTATTTTCCCGTAAATCTCCCTTATAATATATATATATATATATTATATTATATAGTTGCTGGATAGTGTAGTGGTAAGATCGCCGCCTTTCACACGGGAGACCGGGGTTCGAATCCCGGTTGTGGCCAGAAACAACTGCTATCACAACTAGAGATTGATGAGGTACAACACGATTGCTACGACAAGGGGGAGCCAGGACGACAGGTCAGGGGGGAGATATCATCATCCCCACATTCCGAGATTGGGTACCAAGCCCCATATATATTAGTAGGCTGAATACAAGAGAGACTAGTAGGCTGAATACAAGAGCAGCTGACCTGAGAAATAAGAAATAAGCTAAGCTGGACCAAGAATGCGTGAAGTACCCTCAGAAGGTCTACTAGAAGATGTACGTAGAAGACTACTACAGATCAGCTGATCTACACCACAGCAACAGTGATCCTGGAGCCGGACCGTCTTTGAAGACTCCGTAAATCTCCGTATAATAATATATATCTACGGGAACGAGAAAGGAGAAAGATAAAAATAATAATAATAATAATAATAAAATAATTTAATAATACGTCATTAGTTCTCGATAGAATAGTTCTCGAACATGTGTCTCTGTATCATGGACAGTAATCAATAGAGTGTTGTTATTATAACGTCTAAAAAGTCTGTCGATAAATCAATAAGAAAATAAATGAAGTCGTTTTCGCGAACACGCGAACAGGGGCCGGACCGACTGTAGGGGGCGTGGCCAGAGACAGCCATAGCTGTCAAGTCTCCCGTTTTGGCCGGGAAACTACCGTATTTTACTTCTCTTTCCCGCCGTCCTCCCGTATTAGTATTTTCCCGTAAATCTCCCTTATATTATATAGTTGCTGGATAGTGTAGTGGTAAGATCGCCGCCTTTCACACGGGAGACCGGGGTTCGAATCCCGGTTGTGGCCAAAAATATATTTTATATATTTTATATATTTATATTATTTTATATATTTATATTATTTTATATTTCCTGTCTTAAAATGTAAGGGATACTGGAGCCTGGTTGCGGATGGCTCACGGCGGGTGCCGGAAAATTTCCTTTATTTTCAAATCCAAACCTTGACAGGTATGCTGCTGTTCCAAATCATGGGTGCATGTTACAAGTGCGGAACATATTTTAACTTAGTACTAACTTAGCATCATATTTGATCTGATTCGACTGAATATCCCAGGTTTCCATCTCTCATGCATCTGGTGTGACGTGTTTTCAGACTCTCAGGCTGGCGCAAAGAAATCTTACGGGAATTGAACGTCTCACTCCGGCCAGCTGACCAAAGTTCGGTAACCTTGGTATTGTGTGTAGGAGATTCGCTATAACTATAATTTCGTTCTCCATTTACATGCCCGTAGTGTCTTTAAGTGTTATGTAGTTTTGCCTGAAACGCAAAAATAAAACAAAGCAATTAAAGCCGATCAGTGGCTCAAATTGTGCTGTAGCGATTGAAGAACTTTTGTCGGAAGTTGGATTCGAACTTGGGATGCCTTACTTGGGAGAACAGAATACCAGAATAGAGTAGGTTAAGTCCAGCCTTGGCTTCCAAGCTGACGTTTTTCTACATATGTGCTTGTGTATCATGGACAGTAAGAGGGGGCAGGCAAGGAGAGAATTTCTCTCTTTGGGGATCAATAGAGTGTTGTTATTATAACGTCTAAAAAGTATGATGGTCTGTCGATAAATCAATAAGAAAATAAATGAAGTCGTTTTCGCGAACACGCCGAATTATAACTATAATTTCGTTCTCCATTTACATGCCCGTAGTGTCTTTAACCGGCTGCACAAACTGGATCCGCCTCCATTACGACACAACTTTGCCCTTATTGGCTTAAGAATTTAGTCACATACATGACGTATATCTGCTATTTCTCCCGAGAAGCAGGTAAAGCAGTGGTAACTGCTTTGTAGTTAATTTACCTGGTAAAATTAAGTTTAAATAAATGATATAAATACTGTAATAGTACTCGTGAGCTTTGTTTATTTGTTATTAGTTATTGTAATGTTGCGCTGCTTTATTTGTTTAATCGTCTAGTCTGTGGAGACATTCAAGTTAATCAAATAAGAATTGCACTGTACACTGTACATGACCATAAAAACTTTGTATCCTTGAAATAAATGTTTTTGATCTTTTCCTTGGCAGTTATCTTTTTACACAGGGCCTCTATGTACACGATAGTTTTTTTTTTCACGACTAACAGTATGGATCAGGAGTTGGTTATTGTAAAAGAAGTAATGTGCATGCAGGTGATATTTGTATAGATTTATCCACACCCTTGTAGCAGTGCTGCCATTGCAGTCAGATCTCGCAAACTAGGAGTATTAGTTGTCTTTATTTCTCTTTATTTCTTGACGCCAACCCTCTCCATTAATCCGGGCTTGGGACTGGCACCTACCTGAGCTGGCTTGCTCCCTTAAGTGGCTGGGTTAGGCTAAACTATATATATATATTTACCAAGACTACAATAAAACATCTCGAAATGTGTAGTCTAGCAAAACGCAGTTTAAAGAAGGTAGCCTACCTGGCGAAATTGCAAACAAATTAAGGGCGTTAGGCAGCCTTTAGATCCTACCCATCATGCACTGCAGTTTTTTGCTAATTCCTCAAATGGAAAACTGTCCATCCATCCATCCATTTTCCAAACCGCTTATCCTACTGGATCGCGGGGGGTCTGGAGCCTATCCCGGAAGCAATGGGCACGAGACAGGGAACAACTCAGGATGGCGGGCCAGCCCATCGCAGGGCACACTCACACACTATTCACTCACGCATACACTCCTATGGGCAATTTAGCAACTCCAATTAGCCTCAGCATGTTTTTGGACTGTGGGGGAAACCAGAGTACCCGGAGGAAACCCCACGATGACATGGGTAGAACATGCAAACTCCACACACATGTGACCCAGGTGGAGACTCGAACCCGGGCCCTAGAGGTGTGAGGCAACAGTGCTAACCACTGCACCACCATGCTGCCCCCTAAATGGAAAACCATTAAATACAAAAGGAAAACAAAAGTGCTGTAAGACTGTATACTTATGTGTATGTTAGTAAAGGCTGTAGCTGACACAACGGACCCCACTAATTAGAAAGGGGTAATTGTACACATGTGGCATCCAGTATGTTCTTCTATAACAGTTTTTAAAAAAAAAAAAAAACTCACATTACACAAATTGGCACTATCAAAACGAGGATTATGGGGAAAATGGGGACTGTGATGGAGATTACATACACGTAGGCATGGTATTTAGTTTTTTTTTAATCTGGTCACCTTCCAGAGTAATTGTAAACTAAAACCATCTTCACCCTATTTGATTCTTTATAAATGGACAATCAGTCGTGCAGTAAATGGGGGTATAGAGAGACACAGAGCTTGTCTAACAAGAAACCCTGGGAAGCTAACATTAATAGGGTGGGTATGGATAGCAAAACCATTGATACAGATTACAGATTTATATCTCACCTGAACCCTGGCGGGCTCCGTGCCAATAGGGGTTGGGATTAGGGTTAGTTAACTTAAGTAGTAATATTGATGTGTATATTCTCCTATTCTCCAGTCAGTGAATCGTGAAACGTAATGTTAATATGTTTCTATACCTATATGTTCTGCTTAAAAACCCATAAAGGCAAGCACAGTGTTTAGACATTCTGTTACTTAGACTAGTAAACACTAAGATCCTTCAGCTTTCAATTAACCTGACACAACAGTCTAAACAACAAATGTGTGCCATGTCATTTGTCATCTTTACATCTTGTATCCTTTATATGGTAATTGGATTTTCAAGGTGGAATTGCAGGTCGATCATTTTAAGGATCTAGATGTAAACCTCCCTGGTGTTGCTTTAATATTTTTTTTGCACAATTTGCTTCACACACTTCCTCCAGCAGAGAAGCTTACAATACTACACCCCACCAAATGACTGGATGATG
The DNA here is from genome assembly GCF_023856365.1 of Brienomyrus brachyistius. Classification (NCBI taxonomy): domain Eukaryota; kingdom Metazoa; phylum Chordata; class Actinopteri; order Osteoglossiformes; family Mormyridae; genus Brienomyrus; species Brienomyrus brachyistius. The sequence goes on along the minus strand of NW_026042410.1, from coordinate 127,818 downwards.
CCTTTTTATTTAAGGTCTGGCTGTGAGCCTCGATTACCGATACACTATCTTCAGGCTCCTGCCGGGATCAGTCAGTATGGTGGACCTTTGGAGGAATGGGTACAAAACCATCAGGAAAGTTTGCAGGTGCTTCAAGAGTATGTGAAGGCTTAGTTGGAGGAACAAGCCACACCACGAAATCGGAAACACAATGAGTTGGTTAATGATTAGGGGTTTGATGAAGGTCAGCTGGTGTGTTTGCGGAACCATGTTCGAGGTAAAATACAGGATCATTGGGATGCCTGTTTGTATATGGTAGTTCGGTGTCCCCAAGATCAGGGTGCAGTTTACTCTGCAACTCCAATGGAGGGGGACGGGGTTGTCCGTCAAGTTCACCGAACAGAGTTGCGTCCAGTACCACAGGGGGTTGTTATGTCAGGGGAAGATGTTCTGGTAATGTCTCCTGAGTCTGGGTTGCCCACAGGGGCAACAGAAATGGAATCGGATGAGGACTCTGTGGTTTTACGGGGACAGGGCTGGTGGGAGGGGTCGCAATAGAGCATCCACAAGTAGGCCTCGTATAATGGAGGAGGTTATGTCCCCCCCGAGGTGTAGAGACCAGTTAAACGTTCGGTGAGGTCCACCACTGGTCATCATACCAACCCTTATAAGTTACCACGGTCAGTGAATGATCGTTCGGTTGGGGAGGAAGACCAGTGGTTTGGGGATAGAATTCTTAGCTGTGATCGTTGGGTCATCAATTTCATTTTGGGGGATGGATTGTAGCCAGGCAATTATAGGCAGGTATAGGAACTGCAGTTCGGACTGGAGGCATAGCCGGGGCGAGATGGCTGTGCATGTTCCGATGGTAGGGCATATTGGCAAAGGAGCAGGCACGGGAAAGACAGGCAGGGTCCTGATAGATTTGGGGGAGCATCGGCGGGCATATTGAATTTGCAGTGTAGCAGCCTTTCTGTTTGCTTGTTTCAGGGGTGAACAATCTTATCCGCAAAGGGCCGGTGTGTATGCAGGTTTTCGCTGCAACTCCCTAATTAGATTTCTAATTAGAGGACTGATTAGCTGAAGAGTCCTCATACCTGGTTTTGAAGAGCTGACCTAAAGGTTACCCCAAAAACCTGTTTTTTTTTTGTTTGAATGGGGCAGTGAGTCATGGGGTAAACTACTGTTCTTTAGGGGTTTTCAAGGTGGAATTACGGGTCGATAATTTTAAGGATCAGGTTGTAAACCTCCCTGGTGTTGCTTTAATATGTTTTATCTGAGGTTGTATCGTGTATTATCAAGCCAGCCGGCTTAGTGGCCTCGGGAGCGGGGTTTAGTGGGAGCAGCTGGCTAGTTTTATTTTCTTTTTTGTTTGTGTCTTTTTCTTTGTTGTATGTATATTTTGGGTTCATTATTAGGCAGGCTGGGCCTTTTGGCACCTGTAGTCTGGGTGCTGGATTGCCCATAGGGGTCTTTTTTATTGCTGTGATTTGCTGTGTCATTCACTAGTGTGATTTGTGCTGGATGTGTTTTTAAGGTTGTGCTGTGGCGTGTACCTGAGCAAACTTTGGGCAACCTGTTCTCTTGTTGGCTTTATTGACAAAGGGTGGATTAGTCTAATTACGGCCTGCTACAAATAGCTGCATATAACGTATAAAAAAAATCACCTTATGGGTGCTCCGTAGGGTAGCAAGATCTTGAGTTTTTTTTACAGTACTCGGGTACGTTTTAAAATTTTCGACCAATCAGCAAACATTATTCTGACAGCATAGCTGGGAAACCAATGAAAAGTGAGTGCAACGTTCTAGAACTTGACTTCGGGTTGACGCTCCCTATAAAAGAGCTGGGTACTGCTTCAAGGCGTTCAGTTGGCGCTACCTCCTGATAGAGTAGCACTGTACGGCTCTTGTTCCGTAAAACAACATCAAAAGGATGAAAAAAAAAACAATATTTAAAGAAGACGAAAAAAATCAATTTTTAAAGAAGACGAAAAAAACATCGTCTAAAAAAATAAGCCAAAAAAAATAATATCCGAAGAAGGAAAAACATGCAAAGTAAAAAAAAACAAACAAAAATAAAAAACAATATCCAAAGAAGAAGGAAAAAAACATCCAAAGGGAGAAAAGAAGAACTGAAGGGCCAACGAGGTAGGAGGAAATACAAATTTCGTTTCAGCACCGTTGGAGTGCCAAGCCGTGAAAAGCATTTGGCCAGAAGACAAGGTAAGTGTTGTATCTGTTATTTTAAAACAGCGCTTTTCAAAATGCTGCTTTATAATCGTTTGAGATCGTTAGCCAGTGTGACAGCTGAAGGCTTTTTGAGTTTACCAACATAAAGTTTTATTTCTGTATTAGGACATTGTCAGGAACAATGATGTGTTCATCGCTATGATGTGGTCAAAAAGCGATGCATTGAATCTTAGAAACATTTGTGATTTTTCAAACGATGCTTTTCCTTTTATTTAATCAGTAAAATTTCCATCGGTTTTATATAGTGCCCCTTGAAATATGTCTTTAGCTCATTTTCCGGGCATTTTACTAGAATGCATCCTGAGAAATACACAAGCTCTGCTGCATTTCCGTGCCTCGATGTTTAGTGCCGAGTATAATTGTTGCAGTTGCCTTTTATATATTCCATGAGACCTGTTGGTACCAAGAGAAGTGTGAGACTGTCAGGGTGAATTTATCATACAATCGCACGCATAAATACCTGAGGGTTGCCAGTCCTTTTGCGTTGTTACAGGAGGACTAGAGCTGACGAGTGTGTTTCTACACACTATCAAGGGCATTGTAGTACAGTTTTCTCAGGTGGGAGAATGCTGCCGATCTCCTATTTGACAATACAGCCCTTGATATATTAGAATATTACAGAACTAGAAGCCTTTTGCAAGGAAGAATGTGAGAAAATCCCAAGTACAAGAACTGAAAGCCTTTCAGCTGGCTATAAGAAGCGCTTGTAAGCTGTGATATCTGGCAGAGGAGGTGTTACTAAGTACTGATTACGTAGGGTGCCCAAACTTTTGCAGAGTGCCATAATAATGTTTTTATTTTGTAATTTTGTTCAATTTATGGCATAAAAAGTAACTATTCATCAATGTTTGCTGAAAATATTGTGTATTTTTCCCCCAGTTCCTAAAGAGACTGTATTAACTGATATTGTTGCTTTTGTAATTGAAAAGATGTTATTTGTCAAGGGGTGCCAAACCTTTGCATAAGACTGTACACAGTGTGTGTATGTGTTTATGTGAGTGTGTGTCTGTGTGTGTGTGTGTATATATATATATGTGTGTGTGTGTATATATTTCTGTATATGCATGTGTATATATATATTTATATATAGTTCACACACATTCAAACTTATTTGAATACACATTCAAAATTATTTTTATTATTATTATTTTCGTTTTTTTTTTTTTTTTGTGTTTTAAAATTTTTTATTTTTGCAATGGAAATAAAAATAAAGCAGTCCTCCGTAGAGGAGGGGTGGTGGAGGGAATATATATATATATATACATATATATAAAATAATTGTCACACAACTGGGGTGACATGCCTATCCTGCTCACCCAATTTTAGTGCACTTTAGTTATGCATAATGACCTTCTAGTCTCGATACACCCATATATATATATGTATATATATATATAGTTTTTTTTGTTTTTTTTTTTGCAATAGACAATAAAAATAACGCAGTTCTCCATAAAGGAGGGATGGTGGATGGAATATATATATACATATATATAAAATAATTGTCACACAACCTGGGTGACATGCCTTGCCTGCTCACCCAGTTTTAGTGCAACTTAGTTATCCATAATGACCAACTAGTCTCGATACACCCATATATATATATATATATATGTACATATATATATAGTTTTTTTATTAGCAATAGAAAAGAAAAATAACGCAGTTCTCCGTAAAGGAGGGATGGTGGATGGAATATATATATATATATATATATACATTTATATAAAATAATTGTCACACAACCTGGGTGACATGCCTTGCCTGCTCACCCAATTTTAGTGCACTTTAGTTATCCATAATGACCATCTAGTCTCGATACACCCATGAATATATATGTATATATATATATATATATATATATATATATATATATATATATATATATATATATATATATATATATATATATATATATAGTTTTTCTGTTTTTTTTTTGCAATAGACAATAAAAATAACGCAGTTCTCCGTAAAGGAGGGATGGTGGATGGAATATGTATATGCATATATATAAAATAATTGTCACACAACCTGGGTGACATGCCTTGCCTGCTCACCCAATTTTAGTGCACCTTAGTTATCCATACTGACCATCTAGTCTCGACACACCCATATATATATATATATATATATATATATATATATATATATATATATATATATATATATATATATATATGTATATATATAGATATTTTTTCTTTTTCTTGTGTTTTTTTTTCGCAATGGATATTAAAAATAAAGCAGTCCTCCGTAAAGGAGGGGTGGTGGAGGGAATATATATATACATATATATATAAAATAATTGTCACACAACCTGGGTGACATGCCTTGCCTGCTCACCCAATTTTAGTGCAACTTAGTTATCCATAATGACCAACTAGTCTCGATACACCCATATATATATATATATATATGTACATATATATAGTTTTTTTATTAGCAATAGAAAAGAAAAATAACGCAGTTCTCCGTAAAGGAGGGATGGTGGATGGAATATATATATATATATATACATTTATATAAAATAATTGTCACACAACCTGGGTGACATGCCTTGCCTGCTCACCCAATTTTAGTGCACTTTAGTTATCCATAATGACCATCTAGTCTCGATACACCCATGAATATATATGTATATATATATATATATATATATATATATATAGTTTTTCTGTTTTTTTTTTGCAATAGACAATAAAAATAACGCAGTTCTCCATAAAGGAGGGATGGTGGATGGAATATGTATATGCATATATATAAAATAATTGTCACACAACCTGGGTGACATGCCTTGCCTGCTCACCCAATTTTAGTGCACCTCAGTTATCCATACTGACCATCTAGTCTCGACACACCCATATATATATATATATATATATATATATATATATATATATATATATATATATATGTATATATATATATAGATATTTTTTCTTTTTCTTGTGTTTTTTTTTCGCAATGGATATTAAAAATAAAGCAGTTCTCCATAAAGGAGGGATAGTGGATGGAATATATATATACATATATATAAAATTATTGTCACACAACCTGGGTGACATGCCTTGCCTGCTCACCCAATTTTAGTGCACCTTAGTTATCCATACTGACCATCTAGTCTCGATACACCCATATATATATATATATATATATGTACATATATATAGTTTTTTTATTAGCAATAGAAAAGAAAAATAACGCAGTTCTCCGTAAAGGAGGGATGGTGGATGGAATATATACATACATATATATAAAATAATTGTCACACAACCTGGGTGACATGCCTTGCCTGCTCACCCAATTTTAGTGCAACTTAGTTATCCATAATGACCAACTAGTCTCGATACACCCATAAATATATATGTATATATATATATATATATATATAGTTTTTTTATTTTTTTCGTAATGGACAATAAAAATAACGCAGTTCTCCGTAAAGGAGGGATGGTGGATGGAATATATATATACATATATACATTTATATAAAATAATTGTCACACAACCTGGGTGACATGCCTTGCCTGCTCACCCAGTTTTAGTGCACCTTAGTTATCCATACTGACCATCTAGTCTCGATACACCCATAAATATATATATTGAACAAAAATATAAACGCAACACTCTTGTTTCTGCTCCCATTTTTCATGAGATGGACTTAAAGACCTACAATTCATTCCAGATACACAATATTACCATTTCTCTCAAACATTTCTCACAAATCAGTCTAAATGTGTGATAGTGAGCACTTCTGCTTTGCTGAGATAATCCATCCCACCTCACAGGTGTGCCACATCAAGATGCTGATCTGACATCATGGGTAGTGCACAGGTGTACCTTATACTGCCCACAATAAAAGGCCACCCTGGAATGTGCAGTTTTTTGCTTTATTGGGGGTCTGGGGACTCAGAACCGGTCAGTATCTGGTGTGACCACCATTTGCCTCATACAATGCAACACATCTTCTTCGCATAGAGTTTATCAGATTGTCAATTGTGGCCTGTGGAATGTTGGTCCACTCCTCTTCAATGGCTGTGCGAAGTTGTTGGATATTAGTGGGAACTGGTACACGCTGTCGTATACGCCGGTCAAGCACATCCCAAACATGCTCAACGGGTGACATGTCCGGTGAGTATGCTGGCCATGCAAGAACTGGGACATTTTCAGCTTCCAAGAACTGTGTACAGATCCTTGCAACATGGGGCCGTGCATCATCTGTCTGAGTGGCTGGTCTCAGACGATCTTGGAGGTGAACCTGCTGGATGTGGAGGTCCTGGGCTGGTGTGGTTACACGTGGTCTGCGGTTGTGAGGCCGGTTGGATGTACTGCCATATTCTCTGAAACGCCTTTGGAGACGGCTTATGGTTGAGAAATGAACATTCAATGCACGAGCAACAGATCTGGTTGACATTCCTGCTGTCAGCATGCCAATTGCACGCTCCCTCAATGCTTGTGGCATCTGTGGCATTTTGCTGTGAGACAAAACTGCACATTCCAGGGTGGCCTTTTATTGTGGGCAGTATAAGGTACACCTGTGCACTACCCATGATGTCAGATCAGCATCTTGATGTGGCACACCTGTGAGGTGGGATGGATTATCTCAGCAAAGCAGAAGTGCTCACTATCACACATTTAGACTGATTTGTGAGAAATGTTTGAGAGAAATGGTAATATTGTGTATCTGGAATGAATTGTAGATCTTTAAGTCCATCTCATGAAAAATGGGAGCAAAAACAAAAGTGTTGCGTTTATATTTTTGTTCAGTGTATGTATATGTATACATATAGTTTTTTTTGTGTTTGTGAAAACGGGTCTTTAATCGGGGAAACGGAGCGGGTAGAGCAGGACGGAACGCAGGCATTGACAAACTACAATGACGGACAGGGCAAACAGGTAAGACCAGGACTTAAAATAGGTCATGACTAATCAAAGTAATCGGGCAAAGCAGGAGACGATCAGGGAAGCACACGTGGGTAATCAGGGGGCGTGGCACACACGAGGAGCGGACAAGCCGGGCATATATGTATATCTATATAAAACCTCATTAATGAGGGACAGGGAACAGAACGGACAGACAGAACTGGCACAGGGGAAGGAGCCAGGACAAGACTTGACATAAGACAGGAAAGGCAGAGAAACAGATCAGAAAGGGGGACACGGAGGGAACAGGCAGGACAAAAGGACCGGGAGTGAACGAAGGGAACATCGGGGAAAGAGGAGCAGAAGCCAGAGGGACGAGGGACAAAGAGAGGAGGGACAGAGACAGGAGGAACAAAGCGAGGGGGAGCAGAGGCAGGAGGGACAAAGACGGGAGGCCAGGGAGAGAAGGAGGGGGAACCAAGAGGAGCCCGAGGGAGACCCAGCGGGCGACGGGAGGCAGCCGGAAGGGCTGCAGGCGGCCGGGAGGCCGGAGCCGGAGGGGCCGAGGAGACGGGGTGAGGGACAGACGCAGGGACGAAGGAGGGAGTCGGAGGGGAGACCAGGGAAGGGGACGAAGGAGCTGGAAGGGACCCTGGCGAGGGCAAGGAGAGAGGGGGAGCCGCAGCAGACGGCGACGTCCTCCGACACGCCAGAGCGGGAGGACCAGCAGGCGAATGAGGAGCCGCCGTCGGGGGGCCCGCAGGCAACCGATAAGACGCCGGAGGAGGGACCGAGGCAGGGCGACGAGGCCGCGGAGGGGGACCCGCAGACGACAGCCGACCCGGAGGGCCAGGACCCGCAGGTGCCGACCAAGCCCTAGCGCCGGCGAGGGAGGGCGAGCCAGGGGGCTGGGCGGGTGGGACCCCAGCCGTGCGTCTGTGTCCTCTCCCCTTATGGGACACAGACATAAGGACCTGCGGCCGGGGTCGGGCTCGTCGGGGTGAGGGTACCAGAGTCACAGGGGGAGAAGGGACTGGAGTGGGGCCAGGGACTGGAGCTGCAGGCTGCAGAGGGAGCGCCTGCCCGGGAGCTGCAGGCAGGGAAAGCGCCTCGGACGTGGGCGCGGTAGCTGCAGGCAGCGGAGACGGCTGCTCGGGCTCTGGGGCCGCAGGGGGCACTTATTTTATTATATAAAATAAGTGTCACACAACCGGGGTGACATGCCTTGCCTGCTTGTGGGATGAGGAAGACTCAGGGACTGGAAATGGGATTAAAACTGAAGATGTGCTCATTCCTTTGTGTATTTACAAATTTTCCTTCCGTCAGACATGAGGAGTTTGCTGCTATATTTGGCACTAATAGAGATTCTGATGCTGCTATTTTTATTGTCTATTAGTTTGTTATTATTTACAAGTTCTGTTGTGTTTTTGCATTTTTCTCTTCTGGTTAATTAACTGCTGTCTGTTTGCTGTGAAGTATGAGTGTGGTGAGTAAGACTCAGGGACTGGAAGTGGGATTACAACTAAAGATAACATGCTTATTCCTTTTTGTATTGTTTACAAATTTCCTTCCGTCAAACATGAGGAGTTTGCTGCTATATTGTGCACTAACAGAGATTCTGATGCTGCTATTTTTATTGTTTATAAATGTGTTATTGTTTCCAAGTTGAGTATTCAATAAATGCTAAATTGAGAAATTTTGTGTATCGTTTGTTATTATTAGTGTGATATTTTACCATGCAAATAGAGGGGAAAACGTCCAATTATCGGCCAAAAAAAATCAGCAGCATATATCGGCCATCGCCTGACCCTTGACTTGAAAAACCCATATCGGTCGACCTCTAGTAACAGTACATTCTGTCCAATTCATCCATCGAGTTAAGTCACACACCCACTTGAGGGGGCACTCCGGCAGACGTGAGGATGGGGATGTTCTTTCCGCTATAACATCCACTGCAGAAGTACATCTCGCTCCTGTTCACAGGGCTTACTTCAATGATGAAGCAGGGCTGGTTGTCTGGACAAGAAGTTGTCCTGCTGCTGGGTCTCGGTGCCGTTTTTCCACCTAAGCTTGAAGGTGGAAATGTGTTCCAACTTGGTCCCTGGGACTGCAGCATAGCCAAACATCGCGAGCAGCGTCGGCCACACCCACCACCAGAACCATCACACCGTCCTATACACATAAAGAAGAACTAAAACATAGAGTGTTGTGACAATCTATGCGTTAATGTTTGGCAGCATAGGTGATTCATTAAAATTATACCGAAGAATGGAAAATGTGATATTTAGAATATTTTTTGCCATTTAGTAGCTAATTTAAGCACTTACCCAATGCCTCAATTTGTTTTAGGTCAGTAATGTCTGAGCCAAAAGAATGAATGTATGAATTTAATACAATTCACCCACTCCCACCCACACACAAATCTGAAATTCAATTTAAGACACTTCTTAAACATTAGTGCATTAACAAAAAAGGAAAATCTTAAGAGATTCAGTAGGATTTTCTATGTTAGACTTAAGCTAATAGTTCAATAGTTTTTACATATTTCAATATACCAATTTGACTTTAATGTTGAAACAGATGCTAAAACATGGAATAATTTCATAACTAGAGAAACATGTTATTCACAAACACTAGCAAAGGTAGCTTATAGTTAAGCTTACTTAAGTCAGCAAGTCAGGCTACAGTGTGTAAGAATAGTCGTAAACGATAATTTGTCTCAGTCTTACATGACAGAATAAGTAAACAGAAAATATAAAATGGCTGAAACAGCGTCATTAACGCCAGCTACAGTAGAGGCGCAGAAAAGGTGTCATGACTGAAGTATTCCCAAACTCTGGAAGACCGTATGCGAGCCTTTTTTGCCGCGTGTTTCTCCAGAGGCTCCGGAGCTCCGCTGGTTGAGACAGCCATGTTGGTTCATGTGCAGGGGGACGAGCGGCAAATTTCTTTTTTGCAGGGTGGTAGGTGATGTCTCATTAATATTTATGAGAGAAGTGCTACATGATTGGCCAGTGCATGCCAGTGCATGCCCAAAATGGTGCGGCACTGCATCCAAGCCTGCGGCACTCAGAGTCACAAATACAGTGGAAACCATTTGTAGTAATTACGTCTGTCTGGCTGATTTCCAACTAATTGATATTTGTATATTTATTACATGAATATAAGGTAATATAAGGTAATAGAAGAGGTATTTAATGGTTTTCCATCTGAGGAATTTGCAAAAAACTGCAGTGCATGATGGGTCGGACCTAAAGGCTGCCTTAACGTCCTCATCTGTATGACGACATACATCAAGACTAGGAAGGTGCATAATGTTCATGTCTGGTTGCGTTTGTTGGTCCAGAAAGTAATTCAATTTCGCCATGTAGGTTACGTTCTTAAAAACTGCTTGGATATAGCCCGATTATATGCTGTGGGCCTTTTAATTTCTTTGTTTACCAGGTAGGCTACCTTCTTTAAACTGCGTTTTGTTAGACTACATATTTAGGGAGGTCTTTATAAATTTATAGTAGTCTTCATAAATATGTGCATAGTTTAGCCTAACCCAGCCACTTAAGGGAGAAAGCCAGCTCAACTAGGTGTCGGTCCCAAGCCCGGATTAATGGGGAGGGTTGGCGTCAAGAAATAAAGAGACTGTATCTTCACTGCATGACTGATGTCAAAATGTGTGAAATATGTGGTTGTATTAATAAATGCATTAAAGTAGGTTAATGATTCTGTGCTGTCTAAATTGTATAGAAAATTTCTACGTATAGCCAAACAAATCTCCTCCTGTTTGAAAAGGCATAGAAAAAGCAATTTAGCCACTAAAACTTTACAGTTTTTGTGAGGGACAGTCGAATTCTCTCGTTTCTCTCGTCAAGTTTTTTTGTGATCCTGCACCTACACTTTGCCGGCCCCAGGAGGATGGGCTCCCCCTTTGAGTTTGGTCCCTCCCAAGGTTTCTTCCTTCTTGGGAGTTTTTCCATCCTATCGGCGCCTATGGCTTACTCACTGGGGGCTTTGGGTGGGCATGATATAAAGCAAAGCATTTTCCCTCCCAGTTTCCTCCTCTGGTCCACATTGCAGGACCATCAGCCATCAGAAACAGTCAGACGGTCTCCTTCAGCTTCTTTAGTGTCCTTGGAAGCCAAGGCAGTTTTAGGTCTGAGAAGAGGTTTATCAGAAGGACACATATTACGTCGTTTGTCCTGAAATGTAACATGGGGAGGAAAAGTTAAGCGGTTTAGTCAGATTGGAGTCGTTTATTCAGCAGTGGCAGCGCCAGTGACTTAATGCTACAGGTGCTATAGGGGAGTGAGATTATTTAGACCGGGTGCTTTAGCTTTTCAGCTTATGTAGATGGTGTATAGAAGCACACAGCACGATAAGCTACAGCATGGATAAAATAGGATAAAATATGAAATTCTAACGTCTAGCTCACAGAGCCTCTATGTGTACTTTGAAGAAAAAATACACTACAAGTATGCTGTAAAAACCGCAAAAATGTCTTACACAATATACAGATTTTACAGATAGTTAAAGAAAAAATGAAACCAATATTTTGGGGGTGCTGTGGGGGTACTATGGTCATTGGAGGAGGAGCTAGAGCCCCCCCCCCCAAGCTTTTCCTTGGTGCTGCCACTGTTGTTCAGATTAAAAGTAACATTGTCATTAATAAACAGTACTCTGATCAAATTTTTGCATGTACAAACACAATCAAAGTTTAACCACATGTTTAGACACAATTCACACACCTGTTACATTTCCATAATGCTAAGACTCTCTACACTTACTTCATCCACTTTCTTGTTTGGTACACAGTCATTTGATGGATGTGTAAGATCATTACCAGACCGTCTGCTGCAAACTCTACAGTTAATGAATGGCTGCAAAAACACACAGACACACAAAAACAGTATTTAAAGAGTGGTGGGCAATAAATACAGTGAGAGAAGGTGTAGTAAAGATATATCTAATGATTTAAGGCAGAGCTGCTGGAGTGCAGGGTTTAATGACACAGAACAATTTTAGAGGAAAGAGCTTCCAAAGCAGGGTCACCATAAGGCTATATTATACAAAGCAAGTTCATCTAAAAGTATGAACAACAAATCCCGTTTAACTGAACACTGCTCTGTATTAAAATACTGTCCTCCGATCAAGCTAAGTGGTCCTGTAGTTCACTATTTAAAGAGGTAAATTTAAAGGGTAATTCACACTGCACATCTACCCTGCTCTGACCAGGTTTAATTACTGGCTTTCTAATTAAAACAAGAGTTAAGTCCTGCCCTTTCACCACAAAACACCACACTGCCATTTAAGGCTGATTTCAACAATGAGTTTTAGTTAACCTGGCTCGATTGAGTTAACTCTGGGTATGTAAAACCCGCTTTGTAGTACAGCCCACAGGTCTTTAAATAAGGCCAGCTAGGGTTCATAGCTCGAAGCATAATCTACAGGTCACCCCTCAGATGATTAGCATTTGCTTCTGCCTGGTAATCCAGCCTTTAAGCCTGTAAACCTACTAAAATTTGAGAATAAGGTGAAGGAACTGGCTCTTTGAGGCCACCTATGTATTTGTTACTTTATTGTTGGCTAACTTTCCCCCGCAGGGCATCAAAAAAGTTAACATGAACCTAAATTAATTTGCTAACTGATATGTCCAATGCTCACAGTCACAGTGACTCTTTACTTACCCTCTTGTCCATGAAAATACAGTCAGCCCGATGGTCTGTTGCAGTTGACTTTGGACATTTTGTTGCTCTCAAGAGAATCTCAATGTCAATGTATTCACTGCTGATCTAAATCACATAAACACGTTATATACAAAATTGCCTACAACTGTTTTAAAGGCAATATAACAAACAATAATCACCCAAAAAATGGCAAACTGTCACAGACTTGACTGCAGCAGATTCAGAGAGAAACTGTGAGAAGGTAAAATTGACCAGGGCTGAGATATACAACCATCACTTTCATTGTGAAGAGACATTAAGCATCATATGCATTGAAATTAAAACATCAAAATCAATGTGATACTCATTAGTTCAGCTTGCAGATGATGAAAGTTTCACACTTTTGTAAACACTTTCTCAGCAGTTACCTTCGGACGGCCCTGGATGTTATAGAAATTCATGTGCTGACGGGTTCCTTGATGAGCATTTTCGACTGCGAGTTTAATGGCCGTCTTGTGAGTGCAGGGAGACTGTGGTAATCTTGCTGGGCCTCTGTGGAGATAAGCAGAGCTCCATAAGCCAAAACCAGAAGCAGCAGGCGGGTCATCTTCCTCTCAGCTTTGAAGGGAGAAGCAGGACTGAGGACACTGATCTGTGGTCCCCTTATCCAGCACGTCCAGGGGCGTGTCCTTCACTCGAAACAAACAGACCTTTGAACAACATTGGAAAACTCTTCAGGATGAATTGAGGCAGGTGGTCAAGTGGGTTTATTGTTATTTCAGCAATATACACAGTACACAGTGAAAGGAAACATTGTTCCTCCTGGACCACGGTGCAACACAAAGAAGAAAAACAGAAACAACACAAGATGACACAAGTGCGGGCAAGATAGAACTATACAGAGTGAAAGGAGCACAAACAGAGGGAGAAAGTGCAAGATAAACACAAGAGCAACAATACAATACTACAGGACAAGACAGCGCAGTCAAGAACACAGAGTGCAGCCAGAGCTAACCTGAATAGGGGCATCAAGGTTGCCAGGCAGGCAGAGAAACAGAAAATAGAGGTCTACTTCACATACAACAACCCACAGTGGGTGTGGCAGGGAATACAACACATTACAAACTTCAAAGGCAACAACACCGTCACTGTTAACAGCAACGCCCTTTTAGCAAAGGAGCTAAACAGCTTCTTTGCTCGTCTGGAGGAACACAGAGCAGACATAGCCACACTGCCCCCTCCCCCAATCTCCAGCACTCACAGACTCCCTCTGCAGGAACACCACGCGAGAAGGCACATTGCATCTCTAGGTGTGTGGAGTTTAAGACAAGGCAAGTGATGCTACGATAATATAATTCCTTGGTAAGACCCCACCTAGAATATTGTGTGCGGGTTTGGTTACCATACCTTAAGAAGGACATTGCTGCCTTGGAAAAGGTGCAACGTAGGGCAACGAGAATGATTCCTGGTCTTAGAGGAATGTCTAATGAGGAGAGGTTAGCTGAGCTGAATCTGTTTAGCCTCGAGCAAAGGAGACTAAGGGGGGACATAATCCAGGTGTTTAAGATTCTAACAGGTCTGGATGCTGTTCAGCCAAATGGCTATTTCAATGTTAGTTTAAATACCAGAACTCGTGGCCATAAGTGGAAATTAGCTGGAGAACATTTTAAAACGAATTTGATGAAGCATTTCTGTACACAGCGTGTAGTTAGAGTATGGAATAGTCTTCCTGTTATTGTAACACAAGCTAAAACCCTGGGTTCTTTTAAATCAGAGCTAGATAAGATTTTTGAGCTATTAGCTAAGTTCTCCTCAAAGGAGCTTGATGGGCCGAATGGCCTCCTCTCATTTGTAAATCTCTTTGGTTCTTATGAGTCAGCTTACAGAGATGAGGTCCAGAAACTGATAGGTTGGAGTTCAGCAAACAATTTGGCACTAAACAGCACAAAGACAAAGGAATCACTGACTTCAGGAAGGATGGAGGCGACACTGGCCTGCCTAGATGGATGGATGGATGTTTTTATTGACATTGTAAGTACAATGAGATTTAGTTTGGAACGCGCCAGCAGCTACACAGTATATTTACAATTATATAGATTGTGAGGCATAAAATAAGGTGTGAGTAATATAACATAACGACATAATATAAGTAATCATTAATTAATCATTACAGATGGTATGAGGTGTGAACCGCTAGGCTGCTATGGCATGTTTGGTATCAAACCGATGGAAAATCACTCCAGTTTCCAAATCTGGTCAGTGGTTACCACGAAAGTGAATATATCAAAAGTTACACCAGCCTAACGAAAATCATCAATACAAGGGAAATCACTCTGGTCATAAATCTCAAAAGGACTGATACAGACCCCCTTCCGAAAGCCCGCCAAATGGATGGTCAGCCATTGGTCCAGGAGTCGAATTCCTGGTCACTCCTATTCACGAACTTTACACTATAAAACCTGGCACCTCAGAACAAAGCCAGGAGAGGAGAAACAGAAGGGAGGAGAAAACAAAAGACCATCAGCACGAAGAGAGGCAGAGAACATCAGCCCAAGAGAAGAGAAGCCCACAAGAAGCCCTCCTGAAGCCTATCAGTGAAGACCCAGCTGGACAGAGAACTGCAACCAAGCCCAAGCTTCACCAGGAGAGGGAATCAGAGGGGCTCCACTCCAACAACCGCTGCAAACACCGCGCCTCCCTGAGTGCCATCACCCATCAGCTCATCAGCCTCCGCAACCAACTGCCAAGACCCCCCCCCCCCCACTCTGCAACCAAGTAAACAAACTTCCTTTCATTTATAACAACCTAAACTCCTATTCACCTGCTATATTACTTTAGGACAGTATTTCCACAAATTGCTTGCTTTGCAGAACAGTATTTTCCCTTTTAAGGTTACTCATTTTAAATCTGGTCATTGCATTTTCATGATTACATTGTTTGTGTCCACTCCGTTATTTCGTGTTTATTGTTTGTTAGGTGTAATGTCTGTCTTATGTTAGTTATAGGAATAAATGCATGTCTTTTACACAACTTCAGCCTCCGTTCATTGAGTGCTCACAAGAATCCCTGCCTGTGCGATCTACGCTCTGAAACCTCAAATTCGCCTGAAATATCGCGAGACTCTCTCTCATTGGCCGTGAGGGGAGCTTCGCTACCGATCGTTTACATTACCTGGTGACGCAGCTCGTTGGACAAGCCTTCTATTCTAACCCAGGTTATTACGTGATACTGGTTATTAATGAGTTCCATTTAAGTCACACATTAACAGACTCACGGTGTTTCGCAATTGAGTTTGAGCCGACCATTCAGCATAAAAATTGGTTAATAATCACAAGGCACAAGGTTTAAACTTATTCTGAGCACACAATTTAAACTTTTTATGACCGAACGTGCAGTGAAGAAGCGCTACTGTCAACTGGTTGCAAAAGTCGCACTCATGGCAATCTGAAGGCATTTAAGCGGGATCATATGGGCTTATTATAGTTATTTTTATTTCTATTATTAGTAGTTATATTATTTTGTTTTATTTTCGGTGATTTCATTGTAGTTCTTTCGTATTAAACTGCAGTAAACTTTAACCCTATGTCTGACGAGATTCTCAGATGTAGCGCTTTGTTTCCAGGTTCAATTCGGACGAGTGTCTCCGTTTCTATATATCCTGGGAGAGATCTCTCTATTAGCGAACGGGAATACTTGTTATGAGGTTCTAACCTAAATTATGTTGCGCTTGGACATAAGACCGATAGCTTAGTTACCTATCAGGATCATACTCGTATGTGTGTGCCTGCTTTAGACAAAGCAAGTTTAACACAACTTTGCGCTGTGAGCCAAGTGTGTGTCATTTAGAAATTGGGAGTCTCCTGTGCTTGAGACCCGCCGTGGTTAAGCACCATTTGCGACGAGATATAGTGCACTCACAATTTAAATCTGTCGCCGTAACGCGTGCGCCGTCTCGCTTCAGTAATTGTTTTAAGGGGTTTTATACTGTGCAAGGCACAGAAGAAGGCCACAAGCAGCATGCGCATGCATTAAATGTGTGTGTCACTCATCTAGCGTCGGCAACCGCCTAGCTATATCTTTGGTTACCTCTAGTGGTCAGGCATAGAACTACCACTCCATTTCGAAATTGCGCCTCTAGTGGCCAGGCATAGAACTACCACTCAATTTCGATATTGCGCCTCTAGTGGCCAGGCATAGAACTACCACTCCATTTTGATATTGCGCCCCCGGTGGTCAGGCATAGAACTACCACTCCATTTCGATATTGCGCCCCCGGTGGTCAGGCATAGAACTACCACTCCAGTTCGAAATTGCGCCTCTAGTGGTCAGGCATAGAACTACCACTCCATTTCGAAATCGCGCTTCTAGTGGTCAGGCATAGAACTACCACTCCATTTCGATATTGCGCCCCCGGTGGTCAGGCATAGAACTACCACTCCATTTCGATATTGCGCCCCCGGTGGTCAGGCATAGAAGTACCACTCCATTTCGATATTGCGCCCCCGGTGGTCAGGCATAGAACTACCACTCCAGTTCGAAATTGCGCCTCCAGTGGTCAGGCATAGAACTACCACTCCATTTCAAAATCGCGCCTCCAGTGGTCAGGCATAGAACTACAACTCCATTTCGATATTGCGCCCCCGGTGGTCAGGCATAGAACTACCACTCCATTTCGAAATTGCGCTTCTAGTGGTCAGGCATAGAACTACCACTCAATTTTGAAATTGCGCTTCTAGTGGCAAGCCATAGCAGTGCCACTCCATTGAAATTGCACCTCTAGTGGTCCGCCATAGTAGGTTAACAACATCTGAGTTGGGTCTCTGGTGGTCAACTGCGGTGATACAACACGCATAATTGGACACACAGGTTCTTGCCTGAAAGCAGGAATCAACTTCACAGACTAAATCAGTTTGATCACAATACATTAACATCCAATTAGGTTATTGTTGCATAACTAATTGATGTTTACAATTGAATAAGAAACACAATTCATTTGGTTTGATTCCCGTTTAACCTTTTTGATTTATTTTAGGTTTTATTTCACCTTATGCTTTCATTCATTCCATCTCCCCCAACAAGGGGACTTGCATAGAAGTTCAACCACTATTAACAACAGTAAACCAGTTACGTACACAATCCCATCAGGAAGTCGTTTGGATGTGATCAGTTGAGCCCTTCGGGTGCTGGGTGCTTACCATTCGCTCTCTGTTGGTTGAGCTTGTCTGTGGCTCTGCTGTCACTGCTTGTGATCGTACAGTTTGTCAGAACCGAAGGGGAGTTCTCAGCAATTGGATGCCCAAAAGCGTGTCAGCCCGGCTACACCCACTGACTCATTACGGGCAAGGCTGACAGGTACCTCAGGCGGTCATTACAACTTTTGAGCAGGACTTCGTTTAGGGTGAGTTCTGAGAACGGCCCTAGCTTGGACTCTCACTAGGGTGGGTGATACCTGAAGGCAATTTTGCCAGCCGATAAGCTCCACCTGGGTTGTCTCAGTTGTGCATACAGAATACGCCCTTCCAAGTTAACATTGCTGGGGATCGGGGGAGTGGAAGCCGGACTCAGGCTTGCTTGGCTGGGAGAATGATTCCTGGTCTTAGAGGAATGTTTAATGAGGAGAGGTTAGCTGAGCTGAATCTGTTTAGCCTCGAGCAAAGGAGACTAAGGGGGGACATAATCCAGGTGTTAAATCTGGTCATTGCATTACATTTTTTTTGTATCCACTCCTTTATTTCGTGTTTATTGTTTGTTAGGTGTAATGTCTGTCTTATGTTAGTTATATCCATCCATCCATTTTCCAAACTGCTTATCCTACTGGGTCGCGGGTGGTCCGGAACCTATCCCGGAATGTGGAATGGGCACGAGGCAGGGAACAATCCAGGATGGGGGGCAGCCCATCACAGGGCACACTCACACACAAATCGTGATTATATTATTGCACTATACTGTATAAATAAAAAGTAAACTTAATACCAGTTGTGGTAATAAAGTGCACAGAGAGTAAGAGAGAGTAGGGTTTCACATAAACGTATGTTCATTAGCATTTAGTATTCTGATGGCTTTGGGGTTAGAAGCTCTTATTAAATCTGGTTGTTCTGCAATGCATACTGCGGTAACGTTTACCAGAGGGCAGAAGTTCAAACATCTCATGTGCTAGGTGCGTGGGATCTTTTTTAAATATAATTATGCATATGTAGAACTAGGGATATGATCCTGTTAAGTATGATAGTTCTGTCTCATTATTGCAGGATCGACATCCATAGTAACTGTGGTGATCTATCCATTTGTGTGCATGTCTGTGTGTGTGTGTGCGAGCGGGTATACCTATCCTACCCCATAGCGTGATAAATACCTGTTTTTTTTTTCCCTTATGGGGACCACGAAACTGAAAACCAGGAAAACTCTATTTTATAAAAATCTGTGACTGCTGTGGAAAAACTAAAAATGCAAAACCTCTTTTATTTTGCTTGGTTACTTATGGTTATGGTTAGGGCAGGGTGGGGGTTAAGATTGTCATAGTTAGCGTTAGCATTTATCCAATAGAAGTCAATGAGCGGGCCCCATAAGGATAGGTATACCCTATGTGTGTGCATGTGTGTGTTTGTCCCATATTGCCTGGGCTTCAGGATACCTCATAACCCGGAACTTCATCAGAAGTAGTTAGAAAATGGATGAATGGATGGATGGATGGATGGATGGATGGATGGATGGATGGATGGATGGACAGATCAATAAAAGTACAGAACATCCATTTTACAAAGAACCATCAACACTAAATGTATGCACTGGTCATGCTCCTGGAAATTAAACTTCTTTTCTGAAAAGCAGCATGTTCATAAATTAGCTGCTGTTATACCTTGGGGGAACAAATGCAGATGAAATTGTAAAACAAACTGCAGTGGCAAAACAGTTCTGGCTGCCTGTGCTGCCCTGCCTGCCCGCCCTCCTGCCCATTACGTCCTGCCTGTGCCACCCTCCTGCCTGCCCTCCTGCCTGTTTACGTCTTTCCTGTGTGCCCTGCTGCCAGTTATTCTGTATTTACATCCGGACTTAACTAATTGAACCATATAAACCATATAAATCAGGACTTTGTTAACGTGACTTCTGACCTGTGGAGGATGGGCTCCCCCTTTCACTCTGGTTCCTCCAAAGGTTTCTTACTATGACTGAGTTTATCCTTGCCAATGTCGCTTTCTAATTTTTCAGGCTAGATCTTGCTCACTGGGACAATTGGGCAGGGACAAAGTAAAGTGCTTTGAGACAATGTAAGGCTATGAAAATGTACTATACAAAATAAAGTGAATTGACTTGAGTAATGTGGCACAAAGCAACCCTTCTTTGCCACAGGAAATGTCTGGTGCAATTTCTTTTTTAATTGTACATGTCAATTGCATAATACCCTAAACTAATTCATTATTATTTCTATTATTATCATCATCATCAGTATTTCATTAGTATTCCATGGTATTTAGATTTTTCAGGAATCAGTGTGTGTACTGTATACTTTTTAATTTATTTGCACTATGTGTAGTGTCTCTGCAGCTGTATATACTTGCTGCATTATGCACAAGAACTTCCCTCAGGCATCAGTATAGTTAATCAAATGTAATATTTCTTGCTTGTTTATTAAGTTGTTTTAGGTATTTTGTGTGTTCCACTTAATTTAGTGTAATTAGTCCTAGTTGACTCAGGTTTAGTTAGATTTTTCCTTCTGTTGTTCCTCTGCATCATGCTACTGTCATAAAATTTCAATGTCTTACCTAACTTAAGAGTTTTGTGCATTGTGTTTTGGAGAGAAAGAAATCATTACTTTTTTTCTTTAGATTCATCCACTGATTCTATCACCTATGACACATTCCCCCTGAATATTTGTTTGTTTATTTATGTATTTGCTTGGGGGATGGAATTAACAAACAGAAATAACTGAATGAATCAGGGTAGTGAAAAACATTTATAAACTTATCATTTTGGTATTGGTACGATCCTGTTCTGGTTAGTTAGCCGAGGGAGTAAATCATCCGGAGTTTCATCTCTCAATCTCCTCCTACACCCACTCAGCATCACAGTATGGACTCCCCAATGCAACTGATCTGCACGTATTTGTACTCTGGGAGGAAATTGAAGCCCCCATAGGAAAAACTCAAAGCCTACAGACATATGCACAAAACCAGGGGACATGCTCAGTTCTGCAGGCCTGGAAGTGTGAGAGAAGGCTATTTATTGAGTTTCCCCTCTGCCCCTGGTAAAGATGAAACATGCACAAGTCATTAAACACACATATACTTACATGAAAGTCTGACTGATACTGGAGCTTCCAGTGCCCGTAAACCAGGTACTAGGGTACTCCATTTCCTTCTTGATAATTAGCGCCATTGAAAAAAAAACGGTGCCTTTCCTAATATTAACTGACTCTCAGACAAATGTACTGCTTGAAGACCCTGCCACTATTCGCATTTTCCAGCAGGAGTCACAAATCTTCATTGCATTCAGTTTATTCTCAGATGAGCTCATGCATGTTTCTATGTGCATCTTTACACTTAAACAAATACAGCTAACCTCTGTTGTTATATTCCATATATATTTGTCGTGACTGGCCTTTTTTCTCAAATGATGGATTTCTGAAACTAAAACTGACAGTATTCTAAAATATTTATATTGCCACATCATCGACACATGTTCTAATATGACATAGCATTCCCCTGGACCATAGTGCGACTTAGAGACAAGATATAACATGCCCTTCACGGTAAAACACTAGATAGGTGCAACACTTAATGTCAACGTTGTCAATGTCAATGTTGACTTAATGTCAACGTTAAATTCATGGATTCGCAAATTAAGTAACACGGTTACAGTACAAAAACGAGCAGAGCTGTGTATGGCATGACTATCTCGCGGCGGCGACAAAATATGCTTATCCTTCTAATTATTCAGAAGAAAATATATTTGCAAGCACAGCCGTTCACGGCTTCCGTACAAAAAGCTGTCACTACGCTACAGGAAGAATACACGACCAATATAGGATTTACACAAGTCTGCTTCTTTTGTTTTATTTAGTAACAACTTTCACAAAAATTGACAGCAATACTGCTAAAAGTGCAGATCTGTTGCCAAATTAAATAAACAAAGAAATTAATCATAAAAATATTCAAAGTATATACAGCCAGGGGCGCCGCTAGCAATTTTGGGCCCTATGACAAAATATGAGGTTGGGCCCCCCTATCACACCCATTCAGATCTCTGGGGGCCCCTAAAGGGCGTGGGCCCTTAGAATTGTCCCAACTTTCCCCCCCTTAGCGGCGCCCCTGTATACAGCTAACCATTTCCAATCGAAAAGTACATACAAGTCTCCAATATAAGTTATACAATGGAGCGCAGATAAAACTTTTAAATAGTAATTAACCAAACTATATAAAGAATACAAGTTTGAATACAGGTAATTTGTATAAATTTTACTGTGTTCAGACTGAAAAATCAGCACCAGCCTTACACACATTGCAGTTCTGCTTTTTTCTTCTTTTAGCATAATTACCCGTTTCACGTTCACGAGGCAGAAGATCCCTGCAAATGTGAAAATTCACAAGTAACAGGCACCATTAACCTCAAGCCATAACAGTCTGCTAGCCTGAACAATAGCAAACTCTATGTATTACCAATTATTACGCAGGTTGTCACTTTATCAAATCATGACTGTTACTAAGAAGTGGGAGTGAAACGCGTGTCACGAGATCTCGCGATATTACAACATGACGAGATTTCTCGTTGGAGCGAAAAGCCGTTTCACGAATGCGCTGCAAATGAGCTGCTGTAAATATGTCGGCATCTGACTAAATTACTATAGTAGATACCCCAGACACTTTTGAATCTTTTGTGTGTCAGCATTTCGGGTGCCCGGCGGAAAATATAAATGGCGAAAGGGAGACAGACAAAACACGAACCATCTGTAAGGACTGTAGAAAGCTAATGCCGCACACAGCGGCTAATGCTACTACTAACTACTATGCAAAGCCATTTGCAGCACCATCATAGCTCTTTATTTAAATTCACTGCACCGGTGAAGAAAACATTTTTTAAAAAATGTTATGTTTATTATTGGGTGCTTTCCACTTCATGCACCCACATACAGCGCTAGCTTAAAGCAATGCATTCTGGTCCTGACGCAATGCATCATGGTTATATTTTTTATCGCCCGTTGCATTACGTCACCATGTCACATGGTACCAAAACTCCGCGAGAGCAAGACACATCAGGCAGCACCTCTTAGCAGGCTGCACAGGCTGGATCCGCCTCCATTACGACACAACTTTGCCCTTATTGGCTTAAGATTTTAGTTACATACATGACGTTTGTATATCTGCTATTTCTCCCGAGAAGCAGGTAAAGCGGTAACTGCTTTTCAATTAATTTACTTGGTAAAATTAAATTTAAATAAATGATATGAATATTGTAATAGTACTCGTGAGCTTTGTTTGTTGTTAGTTACTGTAATGTTGCGCTGCTTTATTTGTTTAATCGTCTTGTCTGTGAAGACATTCAAGTTAATCAAATAAGAACTGCACTTTACACTGTACATGACCATAAAAACTTTGAATCCTTGAAATAAATGTTTTTGATCTTTTCCTTGGCAGTTATCTTTTTACACAGGGCCTCTATGTACACAATAGTTATTTTTTTCACGACTAACAGTATGGATCAGGAGTTGGTTATTGTAAAAGAAGTAATGTGCATGCAGGTGATATTTGTATAGATTTATATTTACCCCTAGGTGATAAGTTTGACAGTCATTTCTTTTACCGTTTGGCCTCTCGGTTGAACATAATAGTGGCGCGAGCAGCTCCACTTGGTTTTTTAAAAATACTCAGCCATGAACTTTTGGTGAACTCAGGTGAATCCCTTCCTTCAGTAGTAAACCTTGGTAGTTTCAGCCGTTTACACATTGTCTCACTAAAAGGTTGATAATATATTTGTCCTTTTACATAGTGATAAAATATACGCGATAAAAATGTGAATATTCATAGATTCAGGACTAACAAAGTAGCTAACAGAAACTCAGACTAACAAAAGGTGCAAATACATACTCAGTTGGTTCCATTGTGTTGATTACATTATAATGTTTACATTGTAATGATTATATCATGGATATTTGGCATACTTTTTATAAAATCGTAATTCTTATATTCTGCGTTATATAGTGCTAAATAATATTCCATAGATGGATGGACTTTATTAATCCCCGTGGGGAAATTGTGTTTTTTATGTCTCCCTCAACTTACTCTTTGTGGAGTAAGTTGTCCGCGAAGTGCAGCTACCTGTTGGGGCGCCCAGGGAGCTGGGGGTTAAGGGCCTTGCTCAAGGACCCACAGACGTGCTGAGGCTGGGTTAGTTTCAACTGGTGACCTCATTACAGGCACAAGGACTGACCCCTGCCCCCCAACTGTGTATGAGTAGCATTTATGCTGTTTCTTGAGTGTGAGCTAGTACATAAACCAGCTAGTGCTCACCATTGCAAAAATACTCTAGCTTTCTGTCATACACATTTTTTTATTTTCTTACATTGTCCGTTTTTGTTCATAGTCTGTAATATTCTGAATAACGACAATGTAGAGGAAAAACAGATTAAATTCTCCTTGTTTGTAATTTCCCCATGTAATCCACTGCCTTGTGGTAAGAGGTGCAAAAGTCAGACGCGTTGAATGATGAGGATACGATATTGAGTTTAGTTCTTGAGAGGATTTATTCATATGATATTTTAACACACAGTACTTTGAACTGGTTTGTTTGGCGCAAAAGGGCCGATATGCAGACACCATCACACATGGCAAATACGGTCAATGACTGTTTCACTTTGCACCTTCAGCCCTGAGCCGCGTAATCTCAGCACCTTTAATAACAACCATTGCTGCCTCCTACAGGTGGGAATACACTTAGACAATAGTAAATATCACTAAGGCAGGCAAGTACCTCTCGTTTCAAGTGTTGCAATACTATATAACATTATATTATAAACAATAAATACGAATAAATAAAAACATTAAACAAATAAACATAATCAATAATATTCATGAATAATTATGCTTAATATACAAATAAAAGAATAGCTCCTGCAGATGATTTCAGATAACTACTGGAACAATGAGTTCTGGAGGGGAGCAAGCTCTGTTACATGCTATAGAAATGTTGATCTGATTCCTTTCATTATCAGATTGTTACCACTGTTAAAAACCACAGATATTGTATTCTGATTGTATGCATTTCCTTATTAGGGCATGTCAGTTACTTCTGTTAAAAAATCCGTTTATTCTGACGTCGTAAATTTCCTGATCAGAGTTTACCCTCTTTAAAGTGATGGAGGTCCACTTGTGCGAAAGATACATCGATATGCATATGAGATTTCGTTTGTGCCAAAAATATGTAAATAGCACACAGTCCATGTCGACTGAGCATGTGACAAAGAATTTTTCTGTGACAATTCTATTTTGTCAATGAGTTTGTCTGTGGAGCCCCTGAAGGGACCTAATGGTGTCCGCTAATTAGATACCCAGAAATAAACTGTGTGGCTCCTGCCCAAGCATTGCTGCCCAAACAGCAGCTTCCTCCTTATGCCACCGAGGGAGGAGTAGCCAGTGGTTCCCCTGCCCCTTCCCCTCTCCCCCCTGCAGACGAGGATCATAACCATTCAGCACCCGACTCTACCTCCTTCTCGGTGAAGAAGTGCCGTGGCGAAACACTCAGGCAGCAGGACGAGGTAGCAGAAATTCTTGCCCCTATGTTGGTATGTCCAAATCCTCAAGGGGGAGATAAGGTTTGCTCATCTGACACTGTAGATGAAGGAGTTGAACATAAGAACATAAGAACTATACAAACGAGACGAGGCCATTCGGCCCATCAAGCTCGCTTGGGGAGAACTAAACTAATAGCTCAGAGTCGTTAAAATCTTATCTAGCTCTGATTTAAAGGAACCCAAGGATTCAGCTTGCACTACATTATCAGGAAGACTATTCCATACTCTACACGCTGCGTAAAGAAGTGCTTCCTTAAATCCAGCTTGAAATGTTCTCCCGCTAATTTCCACCTATGGCCACGAGTTCGTGTATTTAAACTAATGCTGAAGTAACTATTTGGTTGAACAGCATCCAAACCTGTTAGAATCTTATATACCTGGATCATGTCCCCCCTCAATCTCCTTTGCTTGAGACTGAACAGATTTAGCTCAAGTAACCGTTCCTCGTATGACATTCCTCTAAGACCAGGAATCATTTTTGTGGCCCTACGCTGCACCTTTTCTAAGGCCACAATGTCCTTTTTAAGATATGGTGACCAAACCTGCACACAATATTCTAGGTGAGGTCTCACCAAGGAATTGTATAATCTTAGCATTACCTCCCTTGACTTAAACTCCACACACCTGGAGATATACCCCAACATCCTATTGGCCTTTTTTATTGCTTCCCCACACTGGCGAGAATGGGACATGGAAGCATCAACATACACACCAAGGTCTTTCTCATGATCAGCTACCTTTATTTCAGTGACACCCATGAAATACCTGTACTTTATATTTCTGCTCCCTAGATGGAGTACCTTATATTTATCGACGTTAAATTTCATCTGCCAGGTATCGGCCCAGTCACTAATTAAATCAAGATCCCGCTGTAGCTGCTGAGCCACTAATTCAGTATCTGCTACACCACCCACCTTGGTGTCATCTGCAAATTTCACCAGTTTACTGTATATATTGGTATCCATATCATTTATGTAAATTAGGAACAATAGTGGTCCTAAAATCGAACCCTGCGGTACCCCACTATGAACGCAAGCCCACTGTGAGTTGAAGGACATTGCCAGTGACCTGCTGGACCCCAGGCAGAACAGGCCTCACCATGCGACAGCCCTTCAGAGACTGGTCCTCCTGCGCATGGACTGGGGCATGATGCATCAGTTTAAACAGGAGCCTGGTAAATCCTGCGAGTGCTACACCAAGCGACTGATGGCAGCATTCTCCAACTACAGTGGGATGGACTCCACAACGGACCGAGAGTGTATGTGATGTAAAATACACTAAGATAGGTAAAAACTCTTTTGTGGACTAAGTAAAACAAACATTTTATGTTCTAGTTTTCTTAAAACTACTGAAACAAATAATTGGCTACACTGCAGTTCCGCTGTTTTGTTTGGCACCCCTGCATGTCGTGCATTGTGTGGAAAAAACCTGAAGGCTGAGGAATGTTACGTAACACAGCTAGAATGTAAAAACTCTCTCTGGTGTAATTCACTGCATAAAACCAATGGTGTTAAGTGTGATGTCTTCTTCATAACACTCCCTGATGTTTGTGTCCGTGACCATGAGATAGGGTGGGCTGCTTTTCTTCCTTCCTTTGACTAGTATTCCTCCTAAATTGTTCATCTGTATTTGCTGCATTGGTACTTGATGTGCGTGTGCCTTGTGTCACGATCGCCATTTAACGGGAGCGGCGGACGGGCAGGAAACAGGCAAGGCAGGCAGGATACGGGGATTTATTAGGAACACGGGGTGCAGGAAACATCTCACGCAGACGGACTTCAATGACGGACACTGAACTCTAGTAAGACATGAACTCAAATAGACAGGACTGATTGAAAATAATCGGACACAGCTGGGTACGATCAGGGAAGCACACGTGGATAATCAGGGGGCGTGGCACACACGGTGGTCAGACTGTCCGGGACCTCCTCGGGGACTAGGGCAGGAAAGTCTGGAGCTGGGTCAGGGACAGGAGTGGGGCCAGGAACAAGAGCCCCAGGGGGCACAGTCATTTGAGGCGGAGGGAGCGCCTCGGGCGTGGGCTCTGGGGCCGCAGGGGGCAGCGGAGGCGGCTGCTCAGGAGCTACGGGCAAAGCAGGCGGCGGCTGCTCGGGCTCTGGGGCCGCAGGGGGCAGCGGAGGCGGCTGCTCGGGCTGCGCAGGAGCTATGGGCGACGAAGGCAACTGCTCAGACGCTGTAGCAGGAACCCAGGACTTTATGCTCAGCCCACTGCTGTTAACTCCGATGACTCACAACTGAGCAGCAATGCACATTTCGAATTCCATCATCAACATCAGGCAGATGACAAGACTGTTGTGGGTCTCATCAATAAAAACGGTGACTCAGCATACAAAGAGGAAGTGTGATGACTATCGGACTGCTGCAGAGCCAACAACCTGTCTCTGAATGTTGACCAAAGAGATGGTTGTTGACGTTAGAAGAACACAAAACACAGAGTGACCACTCTCTGCTGCACATCGATGGCTCATCTGTGGAGATCGTAGAGAGTACCAGATTCCTTGTTGTCCATCTGGCGGAGAATCTCACCAGGTCCTTCAACATCAGCTCCATAGTAAGGAAAGCACAGCAGCACCTCTACTCTCCACGGAAGCTCAGAAAAGCCCATCTCCCATTCTCACACTCTATTGGGGAACTGTTGAAAGCACCCTGAGCAGCTGCATCACGGTCTGCTTTGAGAACTGTGTCGCCTCAGATCACAAGTCCCTACAACAGATAGTGATGACAGGTGAGAAAATCATTGGGAGTATCGTGTTAGAGAAATATGTACTTTTTTTATCATCATTTTGCTAGACGCTTAGAAACAACACCCTGCCGCAGCTTGATCTTAATTGAGCAATAACACGTCTCAAGAACTGTCGCTTGAATATTTCCACCCCATATATGGTGACAAACAATGTTCAATGTCAGTTGCATATCCTGTTTGTGTACCTCAATAAAAGACACTGCGAGGGGAGTTACTCTTTCGAAGTTGGCTGAGTTCGACTGAGAGGCTGACACCTCGAGGTCAGGACCGGGCTTCCCTTTGTAAGGAAAAGTGGTAAAAATGTCCCAAGGTTCTTGGTTGATCATTTGAATGCAGACAATGTTAGGAATTTATGATCATGGGGGAAGCCAGGGAGAGAATGGGGGTTCCAGTTGGCACCACTATGGTGATAAGGATAAGATAAGGTGATAAGAATTGAATTACAATGATCATAAAAGTCTCCACCCTGTCCTGTCCCGTCCCTGTCTCAGGATCCTCACACTCCAGGGGGTCACTCTTTATATGTAAATTCACTCACAACACCTACACACAACACCTTGGTGGGGAGGGCCTTTTTGGGTATAAAGGGGGGTGAAGAACTGTCTTCAATTTGTATCTGAGCTGCCTTTCAGTACCCGGTGTGTCTCTACACTGTATTACATTGTATTATTTTTGCTGTTCAATAAACCATCATTTTGCTGAAACTGCGGAGACTCTGCAAGTGGATTCCCTACACCTTGCAGCAAGTAAAACGTCATCACAGCTGTCTGCGTTGTTCTGTGTTCAGAGACTGGTTTGTTTCCAGCGCATCTTCAGAAGAAGATAACCCTAACATATCTCTCCCCTCCATCACAGATATTCACACCACACACTGCATCCGCAAAGCCACCACCATTGTGGATGACCCCACCCACCCCTCACATTATCGTTTCACCCTCCTGCCTTCTGGAAATAGGTCCCGGAGCATTCGGGCCTTTACAGCCAGACTCAAACAGCTTTATCCCCCATGCCGTCAGACTACTGAACTCTCAGGGACTAATCTGATACCACACACACATACACTCATTAACACACTTTATTATTTAACTACTATTTTTTATCTTATTGTCGCCATGTTTACAGTTACTTTTATTTATTTTTATTGCTACCTCATTGGACAACCAAACTGCGCCTTCTCAGTACTGGGTTTACTGTGCTGTTTGTGCTCGTTGGTGTCAGTTGTCCTCTCTTTTTGCACTGTCCTGCAATGTTTGCACAGTTTTTGCTCATTATGCACCATACAGTATGTTGCTAGGTTGGTATGTGTTAGTCTTCTGTTAATTTAAGTAGCACCTTGGTCCGAGGGAAACAGTTTCTTTTGTAACTGTACTATACTCAACTGTGTAAAGTTAAAAATAACATTAAAGACCTACTTGACTTTTACTGAACAGGTGCTAAAGTGAAATTACTTGCTTCTGGGAAAGAACTCCAGCTGAAATTCTGTACAACAATTATGGGAGACATATGGGAAGGACGCGGTGTCAGACCTGCCCCAGTGGGACGAATGTGGTTTTCCTAGTAACAGCAGCTTCAGTCCCAATCAGATAAGCCAGATGCGTCTGAAATTAGAGGAACGGGATCAGACTGGTTGCTCAGGGACTGCTCAGGGACTAATGTGGTAGAACTAAAACAGAGACAAATTGGACGGTGTTTCAATTGTGGGAAAATGAGACAAAGCAGGCAGAGGAGATGCGGGTGGCAAAGAAGCATGAGATAAGGAATGCAGAGAATGTGGATGAGGGTGAGACTCCTGTGAAAACTGTGTATTGAAAATTAGGGCCATAGTATTGTCATCCATCCTGTCAGGGTATGGAAATACACTGAGGGTAAATGGCCTAATGCAGGAAGTGTCTTAATCCTATAACATCCAGCTGATTCAGGCTGTGGGGGACAGTGTAGTACTGCACTCTTCTGGCTGGGACCTTGAATAAATGAATGAATGTTACATTTATACAGCCCTTTTCTAAGATACACAAAGAGCTTTACAGAAGCACTGGGGAGCCACTTCAACCCAAACGTGAGGCAGCAGGAGAGGGGGCCCAGGCAGAGAGAACAGCCAACAAGACGGGTGCTTCCACAGACAGGACGGGGGCCCCGGCAGACCAACGCTGACGACTCCTGGGACCAAGTCAACAGAGCAGCTGTCGTCATTGTGACTCACCCTCATACATCCATCCATTGTCTAAACCGCTTATGCTACTGGGTCGCGGGGGGTCCAGAGCCTATCCTGGCAGGATCTGTGCACGAGGCAGGGAACAACCCAGGACGGGGGGGCAGCTCATTGCAAGGCACATTCACACACCATTCACACACACATGCACTCCTACGGCCAATTTAGCAAGAGAGAACATGCAAACTCCCCACACATGTGACCCAGGCGGAGACTCGAACCTGAGTCCCAGTGGTGGGAGGTAACAGTGCTAATCACTGCACCACCAAGCAGCCCCACCCTCATACATGATTTCTGATTCTTGATTTTAATCCCCTTTTCTGTTTTTGGCAACATATAAAGTGCTGTGAATGTCACTGTCAGATTGTCATATCATCCTCCAGTTGTCCCTTGTCACCCTGGATGCACATTGAGTGTTTGCTAAATATTTTATCTTGTAGTGTTCCTGATTTTTTCCTGTGTTTTAATTTGCAATTCTCAAATTTCATGACTGGCATCCGTGGGGACGATTAATTAAACCTGTTAACTCTGCACTTCAATTTCAAACTGTTGGTAACATGTGTACATATTTTTGTCTGATCTTTTCACCACCAGGTGGCGATATAGCAACTCCAGAGTTATTGATGGCTAGAACAAAAAAAACACAGTAACACAGAGGTGTAGCTAAAAATTCTGGGCCCCTGACAGAATGTCACCTTGCGCCCTCTGTCGAATTTTACATTCTGTGAAAGAGATTTGTTGAGCCATCTTCCAATGTAATCCAATCCAGCTCTTTATTTGAAAAGCACTTTAAACAACCTTATGGACCAAAGTGCTGCACAAAGGAATAAATAAAAACATTCACACACTTAAAAACGAAGTAAAAGAAATTTAATAAAAACCAAAACATTCAATGTGAGTAAAAGGCCATTAATAAAAATTTAAAAAAATCAATTAATTAATAAAGAAAAGGCTAAGATTAAAATAAGATTTACTATTAAAATTAACATCTCACAATGTGTCAAAGGTGAAGGAGAAGAGATTAGAAGAGATTTAAAAACGGACAGAGGGGATTCCTCTCTAATGTGAAAAGGCAAGTCATTCCACATTTTAGGAGCTGCGACTGCAAAGGCTCGATCCCCTCTAAGCTCACGCTGAGTCTTAGGAACCGTCAGGAACAGCTGATCAGCTGACCTGAGAGAGCGGGTGGGGGTGTAAGGGTGAAGCAGCTCACAGAGGTCAGATGGAGCAAGACCACTGAGGGCTTTAAAAGCAAATAACAGAATTTTAAAATGAATCCTAAAATGTACGGGCAGCCAGTGGAGTGAGGCTAAAATGGGGGAGACATGCTCATATTTCCATGTGCGGCAGCATTTTGAACCTTCTGGAGGTGAACAATAGTGGAGCCTCTAACCCCAACATAGAGGGCGTTACAGTGGTCCAAACTAGTAGTGACAAAAGAGTGGATTACTGTCTCAAAGTGCTGCCTAGAAAGAATTGGCTTTATTTTGGCCAACTGCCTCAATTGTAAAAAGCTTGACTTGACAACTAACCTTATCTGAGTGTCAAACTTAAGGTTGGTGTCGACTTTATGTGTGTGATGTGTGATGACTGGTTTACAATATTGTTCCAAGGAACCTAAAATTACAGTGGAGGTCAGAGGAGTGGAGTTACCAAAAACCAACACTTCTGTCCATTACCTCCCCACTTCCTTGTTAGTTACAATATTTGTTCTGCATTACTGTACTGCTTTGGAGCCTTTTGATATTAAGGTGAATAACACAGGTGAAAAATTAAGGTGAAAAAAGAGACAGATGCATTGACAGCAGTCGTGGCCACACTTTGGACTGGGAGTGTAAGAGCAAAGGAAACTGAATCCACTATGTTCTGTCCTGTAAATTTTTATTAAACACCACATGACACACATACGAGTCCTGTTTTAACTTTCAGGGCTGATGGTCTGCAGCCTGGCTTGTGTTCTACAGTGCAGCGCAGGTGCAGTCACTGTGCTGAGCCCGGCGTTATATTAATGACGCAGCCTTTCACACTGACCAGTGAGAAATAACCTTGAAAATGACTGTGCTCTTTGTGGTTCTCCTTTTTTCTTACCACCAAGCAAGAGACTAAACATATTTTCTACTTATCAGTTATCAGAAATCAGAAATGTCATGCAGTAATCAGAGGTTAGACAGCAAGAATGACTTTTGTATTTTTATCTTTTGTCAATCTTTTATCCAGCGACTACTAATTCTCATCGGGGTCTGGAGAGGGTGGGACCTGTCCCAGGAAGCACAGAGCACAGGCCTGCATGGGATGCCATTCCACACAAGCAAAAACAATTAAGATGGTCAGATTTGCCTCACTGTGTGTTGACTGAAAGATGAACTAAGCACAGTCTTGTGTGTATAAAAATGCGTAGATTCATTTAACTTTAACAATGAGATTCAGCAACATGACCTTATAGTGTTAATGATCGGTATCTTACTGGTATTAACTGAATTATGCAAAATTCTACATTATTCTATATTATTGCACCCAAATTGTTCATACTGACTAAATGTAATTACTGACATCCTGGACATACTGCTTTTTAGGTTTGAATTTAAAATGTTAGTAGACAAATTCATGCTGTCAATAACATCTCACTTGCTCACCCACTTTTAGATAAAAATACCCTTTGTGGTTTTTCTAGTGAAGCAGTGGGCCTGAGCTGAGGACCTGATGGTTGTGTGGTTTTCGCTCACTGAGAAGAGAGACACAAACACCCTGCTCTCAGTCGGTCAGTCTTCCTGTAAAATGCAGAGGTGAGACTGCTAGTGGAAAATTACTGACTGCAGCGTCAACAACACATATAAACAGCAGCACAAACAAAATGTTCCACAAATGCAGGACATCTGTATGCTTACAGCACACATCAGACACGCTGACCCTCAGCACTGAGCTCCTCCAGGCTCTGTGCTCTCCCTCTTCTCTTCAATTTCTACACAAATCACTGCTGCTCCAGTGAAGATCCTGAATTTTGCAGGTGATACTACTGTGTTTGCCATCATAACTGAAGGTGATGAGTCTGCCTACAGACTGGAAGTCGTACAGCTGACCATCCAGTTCTGAACTCACATTATCCCAAATGTCCACATGCTTAGACTCCTCTCATCATCAGGGAGGAGCGTCCCTTGGCACTGTAGAGTAGATGGATGAGAGCAGGCTGATAACAAGGCTGTCATCAATTTTATGTGACACCTCTCACCCCCCCAGCAGACTATGGAGGCCCGTAAGGGCAGCTCCTTCAGTAAGAGACTCAGACACCCGGCGTGTGACAGAACGGTACCGCAGGTCATTGGGCCCCACAGCAGTCAGGCTTTATAATCTGCACTCTGCTCATTGAACTTTTCCCCTGTTCACTGTCTTCTGATACAGTTTCTATCTGCTGCTGATCTGCAATATTGTTCCTCCTTATTCACTGATGTGCAGTGTTGCATTGAGCCAGTGCATTATGCCCTATGTGGCAGCTTCCTTTGGGAGGCTAATATCTGGCACATGAGCAATAATGTTACATGCAATAGGATTGTGTATAAGTTAAGGATTGTGTATAAGTTAATTTTAATATTCCTATAATATTCCTCTGTATGTAATATATTCTTATTTTTTGTTTCTATTATTACCCTATATTTATATATACATCCATTTCTTTTACATTCATAATGATGTTGTTTGTTGTTTTGTGCCCCACTGCTCTTGTAACAAGCCTCAGTCTTGACTCTCCCTTTTAAGGTCTTGGCCTTAAATCACACTCGATATAGGTGGTGTCGTCCCCATCACCCTGACCAGGATACATGCTGTAAGATTAATGGATGGTGTTTATCTGTGTGATGAAAAAGAATGTGAATAAAACAAAAATGTACCATTATAAATGGGAGCCCTAGGATGTGTGGTGGTTAGAGATGTGGACTGATGAGAATTTTGCTTTTCTAAAGTTCTGTTGTGAAAACTGTACATTCCGTTCCATGTACAGTAGTGATATGTAGCAATCATGTGCTCCAGTCAAATGTCCAGCTGCATGAATAATAATGGTGGCTTGTTTGGATAAAATAACTTAGGCTGAATACTTGAAAGCGTGACCTGGGTGAGGTAGAGAGGAAACAGGGTCTTACAAGAAGCAGATATTGTTCTGTCTGTGTGGTTTTTACTCTTTGCAAAGTGAGTCCAGCACAGTGCAGTCAGTGGGTCAGTCTTCCTGAGCTGCATCTAACCAGTGGAAACATCTGCAGCACTGCAGAGAAGCACTCAGCAGACAAACAAACCCAAACAGCTTACAGCTGTATGTCACTTTTGGACAGAGGTGGACAAAGTACACAACTTCACTACTTGAGTTAAGTATAGATACTCCTCGTCAAATAATACTCAAAGTTTTTCAGTTAATTTTTTACTTCAGTTAAAGTACTGGAGTATTTGCATCTAAAAATACTTAAGTATTCAAAAGTACATTATGTTTTAAATGCAAGACATTTTTCAGAACCTAATGACTCCTGAACACCCCACTGAATACACTGACTGGCTTGTACATCTTGTAGAATAAAAAGCTTGTGGAATATGATACAATGACTATAGAAACACAACTGACATAACAAAAGTACAGCCATTGTCATTTTCATCTTATTTAACACCCCCCACCCCACTCACACAAAAGAGCATGGTAGTGTTCTTACAGAGCCGTAGCAGTGTGTGTGTGTGCATGTGTGCATGTGTGTTTGTGTGTGTGTGTGTCTATGTGTGTGTGTGTTTGTGTGTCTGTGTATGTTTGTGTGTGTGTCTATGTGTGTGTATGTTTGTGAGCCAAGTAACAAGACAGGGAGCAAGAAACAAAACTCCTCTTTCTTAATTATCCACATCGTTATTAACGACACAGGTATATATACAGGTACATATACAGGTACATGTATATACTCAAAAATACATCCAGAACACACAATTAAATGAAAAACGTAATTTAAGAACACTTGAAATTTTCATTCAGTTTCTTTCATCTGTTTAATATAATCGATCAGTCCCTGTGCGTTTGCCCCAAACCATTCAGCATGGTACACAAGGGAGACAAGTAAGCATGTGTGACATCAAAGAACTGATTGCAGCAACTCAGCCTTTCCACAACATTAAAGCCGCTTATTCCCCCCCATGCCATGAAGAAATAATCTCTGTGGCTCCCCTCTCCCCCTCCCTCAGCCCCCAGTCTGGCTTGAACATTTGCACTTCCAGTAAAAATGCGCCCCAAACACACTGACACCAAACTCAGCACCGGTGCTCCGTAAAATCCCGTGATTCAGTCTCAGAAGCACTGGCTCCCCTGCCCTCCTCTGAACATTATTAAAGCTACACCCTGAACACTCTGTGTGACTGACATGAATGAGAAGCATCTTTATTCATAATCTCTGTAGCGGAGGTCAGAATACAGAGTGTCATTATTCCCGTCTTTCTTCTGTCTCCTGGGTTTTGGCTTCTTAAGGTTCAGGGCAGCGTAATTCAGTGTGTCCTCGTCATGGCACTGTGGAGACAAAGATGGCAGAATTGGATGGATCAAATCGGTTTGCTATTACCTATTTTCACAAATAGCACTTAAAATGCTGATCCCAGGATGGAAATCAGTCTGAGGTTCATTTGTTTTACTGACGATTTGTAATTTGAAATATTTATTACATACTTGCTTGCGTGACCATTCCACTTTTGATATATCACTGTTCTTTTCATCTGTTTAAAATATATAACACATCAATATATTATTTAATTTCGCACGGTATCATACCGTGGTCAGATAACATTCCGAATTTTCAAGCAATCAACATCCTTTTTGTCTCAAAAATGAAAGTAAAAATGACTTCTGTCAATTTAAGTGTGCATGTTTGGATACGTGTCATTTGTTCTCATATATCATATATAATAAAATTGCTATAAAGGAGATCTTGGTAATAAAAGTTATTGATATGCAACTTATTGCAACATGTATATTTCAATAGATTTTGCAAAATATGAAAGATATAATACAAAAATGTAAATCTTACAGTACAAAAAGGTTTATATAAATAAGGTGAGATTTAATAATGGATTTTAAAACTGTATTACCTGCAAGAGTGGTTTTAATATGAAAATGTTATCTATCATAAAACAATTTTATATTTCTATAATTTGTTAAAATCTACATTTTGTCCTTCTGAGTGCATAAAGCCGGGCAGCGTACCTGCACAGTGTGTACAGGTCAGTTTACATCTTATACAAATGAGAGCAACGTTCAGAATAATGCTGCAAGATAAAACTATCAGCAAGCCAGAGTGAAGAGGATCCAGCAGCTTCTGAAAGCCTGTAACAAAGAGATAGATTTCAGCATAATGATATAGAGACACATTTCCCATTTGCTTACATTACATTAGTTAAAGATCAAATCGATAACACATTACAGCAGTTGTTTTGTAAATAGTCCATTTTTAACATGAACTTCTAGTATTTTGCATTTTAACAATTTATATTAATATTTGAAATAATTATTAAATTAGGCTCCGGACCCCCCGCGACCCAATAGGATAAGCGGTTTGGAAAATGGATGGATGGATGGATATTAATATTTGAAATAATTATTAAATTAGGCTCCGGACCCCCCGCGACCCAATAGGATAAGCGGTTTGGAAAATGGATGGATGGATGGATAATTATTAAATTAACATCTGTGTAATTTAATTTAAGCACTTAAATTAGAAAATTCATTACATTAAAAAAAGAAATAAATGTCTTAATAGCAGAATAAGCTAAATAAAACTTTGAAGCAGATATACTCTCCACACTGGGTGCTACCATCTATATCCAGCTGTGTGCCGTTCCCAAACAGCATCTCCCCACACTGGGTGTTACCATCTATATCCAGCTATGTGCCGTTCCCAAACAGCATCTCCCCACACATGGCCACAGCGCAGTAGTAAGTCCCAGCATCGGAGAGGCTGAGGTTCCCCTTGGGGAGGCTGTAGACGCAGCTCCGTGTAGGAGATCCAGCCTCAGGGCTCTTCTCACACTCATCACTGCTGTTTCCATGGCTGTAAATGACTCCAGGAAGGGATTCTCCTGATCCATGTCTGAACCAGTAAACACTGTGTTCTCCTGCACAGCTCCCAGTCTCTATCGTACACTGCAGGCTCACAGAGTCTCCTGGCTGCAATGTGTCAGACACAGGCTGCTGTACCACAGTCCTGCTGTTGGAGTCTTTACCTGAAAAGCAAAATAGTCATGATGACAGCCCTTTGAGAATAACAATGGAAAATACAGATCCTCAAAAATTGTTCTTACAGATTTTTGGGAACTGAATCGATGTTCTTCTAGCCATCCAAGAAATCAGTAACTTCTTGGAGAACAGCTGACATTCTTCTCTCTTTTTATTGTATTACTGCTTATTAGTATATATCAGGTAACACTATACATTAACTGCACCTACATAATACCTAAATAAAAATTATATGATAATAACAAACATTATAATCATATAATGTCTTGTATTAATGTATGAAGGTAGATGAATATAATTAATTTCAATTCAAAGAAATGAAGTGTGTAAAGTGTACTTTATATTTTCATGATTTTCGTGACTTTACATTTGGTTTATGTTGCCCCTTTTCCACAGGAAGGTATTTATTGTTTTTGCATATTTAGCTCTTGATGTGTTTTGGTATTTTTGAGCATTTTGCTGTAGTACCTGCATAATTTAATTCAAGAGCCGAAGAGCTGTTTGCCCATTACTAGTTTGTCTATCTTTTAACATTAAAGAAAAAGTATACATAGTAAAAGGAATTACTTGGTTTCGTAGTTCCTCCTATTTATTTTCTTATGCACACAAAAGTAAGTTTTTCCGTTCAACCATAGCACTACAGCGAAAAGCAAAACGTCATGGCAAATACAATTATGCTTTATTCCAATACACATTGCTAATTTTTCATTATTATTACATTTATTCAGCATAATATCTTCAAAGGTTTCATGATTTAATTTGCAATCTTCTGGCCTGAAATCTTTTCCTGCTACACTGAAGACTCTCTCAGCGTGTGCAGAGAAAGCTGCAGCCAAAGGGTTGGCATCCTCTGATAAACATGGTTGGTTCAGGTATCGGTGACATTATGTGAACCTTTCATGGCAGGAATAGGGACTAGTTTGACTTTTGATGCAGGAAAAGTGTTTGGGACGTTTCTTAGGTTAGAAACTGCCGTCACTGCAGCCAACACTGACTTTTAAGGAGAGACACTCAGCTCTTCCTATGAGCAGATCCACCATGGTGCACAAAATGACAGTATAATTATTATTTTAGGTGACACTTCAAATGTTGCATTATTTCATTCTTTACAAAACGACATTTTTATAACAATGATGTATAACAATGTTAATGTGTTTATGTATAATTCATATTTAAATTAAAGTTCATATTTTAGTTAAAAGCTACACCTACAGTACGTATATGAACTTGAATTTGAATCCAAACCCTTTTTCGTTCTTCTTCTTTAAATTCAAATATAAATTTCAATGCCACAACCTGCTTTCAACCACAATTCAAATGTAATTCAGATTAACAAAATGAACTGAAATTCAAGTTCATATATGTATTCAAAATCCTGAATTTTAGGATACGTATTTGAGAATTTCATTCTCAAATCAGTTCTGAATGGTGCACATCCCTAGTTCATATGTTAAATCATGCATTTTTTTTTTCAGAGTGAATACACACTGACTGCTCAGATAAATAACGTCAAAAATAATTTTCTTTTGTTGCTTAAGATTTTTGCACAGTCCTATACTGTATATAACAACTCAAACATTTTTTTATGTTATTTGTTTTAAAGAGGCTGCAATGTGTAACATTAACATCTGTATAAAGAGAAGGTTAGGCTTTTGGCTGACAGCAAGCAAAATGCAACAAATTGTATAATAATAATAATAATAATAATAATAATGAATGATTTTTGTTTGATGTTTAGAAAAACATTTATGGAACAAAGCAGACAATAAGGTATCTTTGCTAATTTTATATTGACAAACAACTAAACTGTCAAAATTATTTTGCAGGGAATAATCTTACTGACATTATAATAAAGCAAATATGAAAATAGTTGGAATCTCATTTACCTGTGATTATGACAAAGGTTCCATTCCCGAAGGTGACCTCATGAAGAAACACAGCAGCACAATAATACACTGCAGAATCTGACGGCTCCACGTTAGAAATAGTGAGGTTAAAACTCCCCTCTGCATTCAGTAAGGAGTAACGTTTTATGCTTTTATATTCCTTGTAAAATTCACCAGGTACGTAGAGAAGTGCTTTCGCCATGGGCTGGGGCTTCCGACCAACAGCTTGCTTAAACAAAGTAACAAAAGTTGTTTCTCCTTGACAGAAGCATGTCAGGGTCACACTGTCTCCAAGCTGAACCCTCATCAGGTGACTGGGCTGAACAACATCTGTAGTCAGTGCAGTGTCTGCAAAAACAGAAAAACAAAAAAAATCATAATCAAATAAGACATATAATAGTAATCTAAATAACTATTAACTATGATGCAGATTAAATGGCCAAATTCCACTGATCACATCATACAGATAAATGAAAATATTAAAATCCCAAAATAATTTATATTATAGGGCCTTACTAATGAAAATGAGAAGACCAAAGAGTCTGAACATTTTTGTGCTTCCACTGTTTAGAATAAACTGCTCTGCTGCTAAGTGAGAGATCATGGTCGTGGTCGGGATGAAAGGGCAGGAAACAGAGAGGAAACAGAGAGACACACATCAGGCTGATCTGATTGGCTGTTCACATGGGAACTTAAGTAACAGTGAAAAAGCATTTTAATGTGCACTTACATGACGTTTATTAATTTACTCCTTAACATCCAGTTAAAATGAGAACAATTAGATAAACAGGAGCAGATACTGAGCATATAAAGTTCTTTGTACAGAGTGCTGAGATACTGTGGGAGAGCATTTGCTAATCATCTCTCTCAGACAAGCTCAGCACAGTATGAGTCTGTTATCTATCTGATATTAGACAGTCTCTCATACAGTAATAATAATTGATACTTTATTGGTCCCTGTGGAGAAATTGTCTTAACTTCTCTCTCAACTTGCTCTCTTTTTTTTAGAGTAAACAGAGTAAGTTGTCTGCGAAGGGCAGCCACCCATAGTGATGCCCAGTGAGCTGGGGGTTAAGGGCCTCGCTCAAGGACGCAGAGATGTGCTGTGGCTGGGTTTGAACCAGCGACCATCTTATTACAAGCACACAGGCATTAGATCTTCTAATCACACTTAAAAGGCAGATTAAATGTTCTTTCCACCATGCAAACAGAATGTAAATTGTAGCTTTACTGCTTAGATTTACATTCACACATTTGCATTTAAAACAAGCATTTTAAGTGATGTACATGAGAGTAAATGGTGAATCAGTTTATTTGCCACTCTACACATTACATTGGCGCCCATTATAAGTAACTGTACAGTGACATTGCAGTTCCTCAGTTGCTTTGATGCATTTCTGGAATCACCCTTAACATCTGCAAAACTGTAAGTGCATTTCCCAAAACAATTCGTGCAAACAGCACCACACAGATGGACTGTCTACAAAAAAAGTCATAGAGGCCACCAGCAGCCCGAATACCACACCGTAAGGCCGTATGTTAGGATGCTCTCTATGGCAGAGCGGTAGGAGGCCACCAGCAGCCCGCATACCAGACCGTAAGGCAGCATGTTAGGATGCTCTCTATGGCAGAGCAGTTGAAGGTCCCGATCAAGAAATCCGACAAGTTTCCCCAATAAGCCAGTAACCCCGCTTCATAGAACAGGCCACAGGACTGGTTTTGGTGAGATAGTCCGAGTAGTAGGTAGAAATCAGGATGGAGACTGAGTGTGGGTCTAACAGGTGAGCAGATGTAGGACAGAATGTAGAGCCCTCTGGTGGAGTGCCTGTGCATGACTGAATGTATGGTTTGGGTCTGATGGTCTGAATAGTTGGTAGAAATAGGCACCTTCCTACCTGATGTGGTAGGTCTAGATAAGGGGTCACCAACATGGTGCCCCAAGGATGCCCCCAATGACCACATGAGTTGCCCGTGGACCTGTTCTATAAAATAGCACAACTCACCAGCGAACATCATCTAAAATTTTATTTTGTCCTGTTTCTAATCTATCACATTTGCATTTATATAGATTTGAAATTGAATATAAAAAAGCATTTAAAACATGTTTATCATGCATGAAGTTTAGACATGTTTAGGAGGGCGTTTAAAACTGATATCAAACTTCGTATGGCTCAGTACCCGTGAAGTAGCTCTCCGTTTTAAAAAGGTTGGTGACCCCTCGTCTAGATCTTGCAAGTTTGTTTGTACTGGCTGTGTGAACATACTGTAGCACTGTTAAGAATATGCAACACAGCCTGAGTTGGGGATCTGCTGTATGCATCAGTAATATAATGCTTTGTCCTTTTCTAGGCTGTTCATTAAGACATAAAGCCTGAAAGTTTTCTGAATGGCATTAATGAAATTGAGCACTGCCCCCACCTGCTGGCCAATTTATTAAAACATTGAAATCGCTGTCTGCACAGGCTGACGTGTCATTTAAGTCTGATAATTTTCTATGAGTCAAACGGCAAGAAAATGACAAGAAGTTAAAAACATGGAGTTAGATGAAGGAGAAAAGATTACAAATTTGAAGATTATGAAATCAGGACAT
This sequence comes from Brienomyrus brachyistius, assembly GCF_023856365.1. Lineage (NCBI taxonomy): Eukaryota > Metazoa > Chordata > Actinopteri > Osteoglossiformes > Mormyridae > Brienomyrus > Brienomyrus brachyistius. Next base: position 85,606 of record NW_026042410.1, on the reverse strand, counting down.
GTCAGCTAAGTCAGCCAAGGTGGGTCTTAAACATATGGACGGAAGTATGAGCGCTAAACTTAAACGGGTTCACTTGTAACCGCTGCCACCAAATTTCGTTAAATTGCTGGGGAGGTCCAGATACATGAGACAGGAATAGAAGGATTATTCTTTATTAATATACAGACGAGGGTTACAACCCTCCCTAGGGCAATAGAAGGGGATACCTGCCACGGGACATTCTAAAACGCTTAATGTGAAAATGCGTAACGCAACTTAATGTATTAAAACAGTCACCACAAATCACCAAATTTCTCGCGAATGTATCTGGCCATAAAGACTTACCTGACAAGAAATCAAAACCGAAATGCTAGGAATATGGACTTTAAGCCTTTTCTTTATGGGCGTCAATGGAGGGGAAAACGCTTGACGTAAGATGAAGTCCATATTCCTAGCATTTCGGTTTTGATTTCTTCCCTGGCATGGGTGACGGGTACACCACGTTCCCAAAGCCACGTTAGCCTCGAGCGAACTGCCCGGAGAAACCGCTCACACCAGCGCTGCAACCCGATCTCCTCCCCTTTTAAACACACATTTCTATGGCGTTAAATTAGTGCCAAAAGTCGTGCGCATAAAAACAGAAAATCCATGCTCTCTACGCGCTCGCGATTGCACAGCACTCACTCACTCGCTCGCCGTTAAATTAGGGCCAAAAGTCGAACCACGCGCGTGCGTGTGCTCGAGTGCTGAAAACCCATCCCCTCTACGCGCTCGCGTCTGCACAGCACTCGCTCGCTCGAATTTCCCGCTTCGTCTTACCGTATATAAAAGAATGGGCCAATGTACGGTAAATTGCATTGTGAATAAAATTTCTTAATACAACATCACAAAGCCAATTTAATAAATTCAAATCCTGGGAAGAACGCTCCTCAGATATTAGTTCTCGGGTTAGTGTTAGCAGACTATAGGCGAAACCACCTTAAGTGCTATCTGTTAATGTTTATTAAATTAGCATTAAAATGGAGAGGTTTATAATATCTTTTGTCCTTGTAGCTGCTAAATACACTCATTATTAAAGCCATAAAGTTGTCTGCCTACTACATTGGAATCTCCACTGAGTAAGTGTTTTTGATGGATTTTATTTAACTTTATTATACTCTGGTCCTTAGATCTAATGTCATACTTCTTCACTTATATTGTTTGTGAAAAGGTTTACCACGGTCAAACAGAGCAGCCACTACATCATCATACATGAACAAGCACCTCACAAAACAAAAACATTTCATTTTCATAATTAAAACTTTTGAATGGTAGGCCTAGTGTGTGGATCAGAGACAAGATCTTGACACCTCATTAACTATAATTTGTTCTGTGAACAGCTCAGATACCACCTTCTCGAAAGTCTTCTGCATAAAATAGAAATAGGATTCAGCGCGACTCCACTAAATTTGGATTACCTGGAGTTCCTTTGTCATCAGGAGCTGTATCTTCTGCAGGCCCTGTCTAATCACATTGAAGTACCTCCTGCTATCACCCTGGCTTTGCAAGAGCTCTTTGACCTTGTGAGGGCACATCTGGAACGTCCAGCCTCATGTGTCACACAGGAAGTCGCTGCCACCAATAGACGACCCAAGATTTTGATTGAAGAACAATGTTTGAAAGAAATGCTCCATACTCAACTTCCTGTGCCTTGCATAGCCACACTGATGGGTGTTTCAAGAAGAACAATCTTAAGAAGAATAAAAGAGTATGAGCTCTGTGTTAGGGAACTTGACAATTTGGTTTCTTCTGTCAAGAATGATCTACCAAATGCAGGCTACAGGATAGTCAATGCAGGCTGCAGTCAATGGGCTACAGGGTTCGGTGGAGAAGAGTTGCAGCCTCCATGCATAGGGTTGATTCCATGCGCATCATATAAAGGTTGTCAAGTCTTGGCTGTGTTGTACGCAGAATGTACCAGGGCCTTTGTCTCTAGTACACGTGGACACAAACCACAAGTTGATCCGGTTTGTATTACCAGCAAATTTATTTGGAGTAAACCCTGGGTGGATTGGTGTGAGGTGGTGGTGGGGCTTTGGAGAAGATTTCCTGCCGATCAACACTAGCAACTTATATCTATCTGTCATGGAGGTCTCGGGACTCACAGATATTCAGAGACATGTGGATAGTTTACCAGTGGTTTTCAGCAGGAAATAGTTATTACTACAAATTGTCACCCCCCCCCCCCCGCCCCCCACAGAAACTGGATCTGGCTATAGTGGGAAAATCTTTTTTTTTTTTTATTTGTGAGAACTTGAAAGCAAAACAAAACTTGGAAAAAATATATGCTCATTCACCAATTTTCTAATCTGGGGTCTAAAGTGGTCAGGCTTGCAAGTGTATTTGGTTATTTGTCTATCCTAGCCTGTTGCAGTGTATATTTCCTGTATATTTTGCATGTAAAAAATGTTGTTTGTTATGTCAGTGCTTAATATTATCATGTAGTCTTCATGAACTTTCTTCATCTTGGCCAGGGACTGCATTTGAAAAGTAGCCACTTGACTAAAATTGGCACATTTTCAGAAATGCCAGCAACAATACTGATAATGAACACCCCTCTAACTGACTCTCAGTTGGTTTAGAAAAAAGACTTTTAAGAGAAAAGAAAGCCTTCCTTTGGTTTTGCATTTTTCTCTTTTTTGTTGGCTGTGCACAATATATTAGAAGAATACCTTACAATTATATTAGTTAAGAAATAACAGATTGCGTATATACAATATTAAGGTGATGACAACAACCCTCACTGTCTCTAGGTGCTGCTTCAGACAGGGCATTCTGCAGCAGGGACACCACCCGTCGTGCAGCATCCAGCAAATCTCCCTATCACAACAGCCCACATAACAGAATAACATTAGTGTATGATTCAGTAGGGCTAGTCCAGGTCTGGAAAGTAGTTGGGCCAGATTTTTAAACCAAGAAATTTAGCTGGGCCAGACATTTTCAGCGGCCCAGTAAGCAACAGGTAATGGCATTTTAAACAAACACAAATCAAGGTACATTATTTTAAAAAACTACAACTGAACAGAATCTGAGAGCAATATTTTTTTTCACTTCTGAAATGAGAAAAATATTTTGGTCGTATCTGACCTAGACGCATCCCAAAGAAAAAAAATGCCTATTAGATGGTAAACAGACATAAAGAAAAAGGGAAAAATCGTCTATAATCATCATCCGCTTATACTGTGGTGATCCATTTCACCCACACAGGCATGATCACCATTAGCGGTTTCCACATTATTGTCGAGGTGACTATTCACTTTACCTCTGCTTTCTCCGACATCTTCCTGATTCTGCCGCCAACAAGGGGCTCATAGGGTGGAGACTGAGGGTGTTAAACAGACCAATCTTTTGTCACTGAATGCAACAAATAATGTATTTATCTGTCAAAAGTCCAGCACCAGGAAAAGCAACAGAGTGACAGTAGAAACTGTAATAATAATGGAAGTGCGCCGCCCTACAGGGAAGGAGGAGTGATGGGAGTCCCGGTGGTGGCTAAGCGCGCGTGGGGAGAGGCGTCGTACTGTGAGGCTTCATGAACTTCCGATGGGGCAGTGCTGTCATACAGCGGGGAGCCTGAGAGGGGCACTGTGGCCGGGTGCGAGAGCCCTGGGTAATGAGTTGTAGAGCTGCGCAGTGTCACGATCGGGTACAAGCAGGCAGGCGATCGTGCGGGCAAGGCGTGCAAGGAGCAAGCGGACAGGCAAAAACGGGAGTTTAATTAGGAAGCGCGGACGGGGAAACATCTCACGCATACAAACATCAATGACAGACACTGGACTCAGGTAAGACACGGACTGAAATACACAGGACTGAGCAAATTAACTAGATACAGCTGGGTACAAATCGGGAGAAAACACGTGGGTAATCAGGGGGCGTGGCACACAGGAGGAGCGGACGAGCCGGGCATGACACGCAGGAACTGAGAGCCCAAGCTGTTGGACATTCCACTGGACTAGGAGACTGGGGTGAGTGAGGAGGAGCTCATTGACCACAAACTGGGATACTGGCTGTGTGTGAGCAATGGGGTGGAGATTAAGGAAAGACGTTAAATCAGCATGCAGTGTTGCCTGGAAACAACAACAAATATACTAGTGTCACTGTACTAAAACAATATCAAAATAATGCCTATTTTTTATTCATTTTACTTGTAGAGTGCAAAGTACAAAGGAAAACAAAGAGTAACTATGGCGAAATAAATCAAAGCATGTCCCAGAATGATGGGCCTGAATGGATCAGGACAGAAGAAGGCGAAAGTCCTGTTAACGAGGTGAGACGATGCAGACACAGGCCAGGATGTGGGTATAGGCGAGAACAAGAGGGAAGACGGGGGCCCGAGACTCAGCATGGGGACAGGTGGGGGAGGGGAGGCACGGGCTCACCTGGAGCTGCTCCCGGAGGTGCCGCTATGACTCATGGGTAACATGCCGGAATGGGACGGCACCTGTAGGCTGGACCAGTTGTCATGGGAGGGCAACATGGACAGACAGGTAGACGAGCTGTCTGAATAAGCAGCTGCAAGTATAAAACAATAAATGAAGCAGGTATGTGGTGGGCAGTGTTACAGCGTCCTTAATATGGTCAATACAGAAAAGGCATGTTATCATGTTATGTATATACTGCCTCCAGTTACTTAATGCCTAACTTTAATACATTGATTGATTTGTTCACTGCTGCAGCCTGTGTCAACTTTCCTTTCAGACAGATGTAAAGTCCATTCTGTTTTTGTTCTGTGTAGTTTTTTTTGAACAGCATATGGCTGAATTCTGTTAAACCTCAGACTGAAGAAAATTGTGTTAATTGAAAAGCAAATATCAAAAACTCAGTCTGCAGGAATGTTTTTCTAAATATTTCTGTGGACTTTTGGAAATTTCACGAAATTCCATTGCTCCATTACATAAACACTGAGTGAGATTTCATTCCCATTACTGCAACGTATGAAGAGGATTATGACTTATTACTTTAGGTTATCGGACTGAGTGAGTTTTGGAAATTTGCTCTTCGATAACTGAAGCAGTGCTGTGAATGCAGAGGTTATATGCGTCGCATATCAACAGAACTGTATGTTTATGTCTTGTCTTAATTATTTTGATTAAATGTCTAACTATTCCCAATATGTGTGAACATACTTGGCCAAATAAAGCTGATTCTGATTCAGTCAGAGGGTAATCGTCGGTGTGCTGTACTATCGTGGTGACCCACACAGAGAGCTTAGGACCATGATTTCAGTGTGTGCTTGTGTGAGGGGACAGGCAGGGCGGCGGCTCACTGGGTGATGCACTCCTGTGGGTATAGGGGCTGGGATAGGGGGCGGAGCAGTTACTCCTCAAGGAGGAGTAACAGTCACAGCCGTGGGGGGAGGAGAGGGAGAGGGTGCTCCCAAACTGGGGGTGTGGGTTTGATGAAGAGCAGAGAGACCCTGAGCCTGGGATGAACCAGCTGCCTACTGAAACGAAAGCGGATAAAGACAGAAACTAGAACCTCAAACTAAACAACACAAACAACAATATCAAGTTATATTCAATCATTAAACCGTTATATATTTAATCTAAACAATAGTAATAAATATCGTTCCGATTCAAAATATCATTTACGGGTGAATCTTATGACTTGCATTGGGAAACAGGAAACGGGCCAAGCTGCAGGGCCAGTTCAAAGGCATAGTGCGAGGCGCCCAGAAAGGGGGCGAGGTCTGGGCGGAGTCAGCTAAAGAAGAAAAAGGCCTGACCTTTTTCTGGATGCTGTGGACTGTGTTTGTGTGTGAGCTGCAGCTGCATGTTCCTTACATTTTTTTTATTAACACCAGCACCGTGAGGTTTGGCCTGGACTGGGTCCTGTCCTGCATGGTTGAAGACATGTTGACTGATGGTCAGCCCGTGTTCTGTTGGATCCCACAGAAAGGAAATGGGAATCCCGTTTGGATCGGATGCTGACAGTTGAAAAAAAACTCATGTCTGTGTGTTATGAAAGAATATCAATAAATGTTTCCGAAAGGGGATGACTCATTTGGTAATTATTTACGGCTTATGTTATGGCTGAGAAATTTACAGTCTTTACTAAAGTCTGACTTCTTTCGAGTCACCTTTAATATAGATTGGACACTCTCTATGCTATGTACAATACTTATATAGATGGTACATGTTTACTTGCTTGCACAGATGGTTGATTAGGTAATTAGTGTAAGTGTGTGTGTGTGTGTGTGTGTGTCCAATCGCATGTATGTCCAAGGTCCATAGTAAGTAATATACACTGATCAAGAGATGCCTGAAAGTGGATGAAAGAGGACATTAGTGGGTGTATCACTTAGTGTAACGGGTGCAGGAAAATGAGCAGGACTGCAAGCCATATAATGACCCACTGTCCTTATCTAGCTCTTAATACAGTATGCATACAGTGATGTATCTACAATGGACAGCTACTATAAGCAGATAGCACAGTACAGGTGCTTAATCTGTATGCTATTTCCATCCATCCATTGTCCAAACCGCTTATCCTACTGGGTCACAGGGGGTCCGGAGTCTATCCCGGAATCAATGGGCACGAGGCAGGGAAGAACCCAGGATGGGGGGCCAGCCCATCACAGCTCACACTCACACACCATTCACTCACACATGCACACCTACGGTAAATTTAGCTACTCCAATTAGCCTCAGCATGTTTTTGGACTGTGGGGGGAAACCGGAGGAAACTAGCAGCTTTGTGTGGTAATTGTTTGTATTAAAAATACATTGGATCAAGTCAAATTATTTTTATGAAGAATTAACATCTAAAAGCTGCTAGTAGACCGTGGGAAAATAATTTTTCTATTTTCTTGCTGCCATCTCGTGGCCAAAAGTAGGTATTGCAATTTCCATCATATGTAAGAGGGCCTGCCCATCAGAGTAATGTACATCCTGTGACATGTATTGACTATCAAGACAAACTGAAACACGGTGTATTAGGCTGTCAATGAGTACTGGACTAGGGTGAAAAACTGCCTGATAATCTACCTATTAACTAGAAGAGTACAAACTGGAGACGGATCCCCTAATACAGAGGGATTAACGTCTGTGCCACATCCAGAACCATTCAGTGTAGGAGTCTGGTGGTTCTACTGGATACTGACAAGTACCCAGCCCCTTTGTTCCCTCTGATAATCATCAGTCCTCCTCTGAATGCCTTCACCACTCTATTCCTGAATAGGTACACATTTAAATATGCTAGCAAGATCAAGGTATTGGGATAACTGTTAGGTTCGCTGTTCAGAGAGTTGCAGTGAAAACCATCATACACAGTGGCCCTTTCTGGATAAGATTACCTCCCTCTGATCTAACAGGTCAAGATCAAAGCAAGGTGCATTGCAATGTCTGACACCCAGCACACTACAGCATATAAAATACAGGTATCCATCGCCTTCCGCATTTGGAACCAGGACCACTTGTTGCAAGTCAATTTGGGCGTATCTCAAGTTATACGAGAGAGGCAAGACATTAAGGACAGTATACACAGTACTGAAATAATAATGTACATATTAAACCACAGCACTTAATAAACAGATACTGCACTTACATTTCACAAAAAAAAAATAAAGCACAGATTGCACTAAGAAATCAAAAGATGCATGTGCTAGCAAACAGTGGGAGCTGAGGAAGAAGCAGTGGTGAAATACTTTATTGTACAGTACAGTAAGTTTCTTTTTATAGAATGAAATAGCATACAGGGGGCGGCATGGTGGTGCAGTGGTTAGCACTGTTGCCTCACACCTCTGGGACCCGGGTTCGAGTCTCTGCCTGGGTCACATGGGTGTGGAGTTTGCATGTTCTCCCCGTGTCGTCGTGGGGTTTCCTCCGGGTACTCCGGTTTCCCCCCACAGTCCAAAAACATGCTGAGGCTAATTGGAGTTGCTGAATTGCCCGTAGGTGTGCATGTGTGAGTGAATGGTGTGTGAGTGTGAGCTGTGATGGGCTGGCCCCCCATCCTGGGTTCTTCCCTGCCTCGTGCCCATTGATTCCGGGATAGACTCCGGACCCCCTGTGACCCAGTAGGATAAGCGGTTTGGACAATGGATGGATGGATGGATGCTGAGGCTAACTGGAGTTACTAAATTGCCCGTAGGTATGCATGTATGAGTGAATAGTGTGTGAGTGTGCCCTGTGATGGGCTGGCTCCCCATCCTGGGTTGTTCCCTGCCTCGTGCCCATTGCTTCCGGGATAGGCTCCAGACCCCCCACGACCCAGTAGGATAAGCGGTTTGGACAATGGATGGATGGATGGAAACAGCATACAGATCTTATAAGCACCTGTACTGTGCTATCTGCTCATAGTAGCTGTCCATTGTAGATACATCACTGTATGCATACTGTATTAAGAGCTAGACAAGGGTCATTATATGGCTTGCAGTCCTGCTCATTTTCCTGCACGCGTTACACTAAGTGATGCACCCACTAATGTCCTCTTTTATCCACTTTCGGGCATCTCTTGATCAGTGTATATTATTTACTATGGACCTTGGACATACATGCGATTGAACACACACACACACTTACACTAATTACCTAATCATCCATCTGTGCAAGCAGGTAAACATTTACCATCTATGTAAGTATTGCACATTGCATAGAGAGTGTCCAATCTATATTAAAGGTGACTCAAAAGAAGTCAGACTTCAGTAAAGACTGTAAATTGGCAGCCATAACATAAGCCGTAAATAATTACCAAATGAGTCATCCCCTTTCGGAAACATTTATTGATATTCTTTCATAACACACAGACATGAGTTTTTTTTCAACTGTCAGCATCCTTCTCGATTGTCAGAAGCTCTGCGCTAGAGGGAGGTTTACTGGTCTTATACTCTTCTGGCACCTTGTGTGATTCCTGACTTGGGACATCAGTTTGGCTCCTTCTGTATGTGGTTTACATTGTATTTGTTCTTTAAAGTTGCCCCTTCAGAATTAGACAGTGTAACCAGCTTGCCACATATTGCCTGGATGACATAAGGTCCGGTAAAATCCGGTTCCGTTCTTCCTCCTTTCCGTCCCCGCTTCCTCATGTTGAACAGAAGCGCCTCATCTCCAACATGATAAACTGTGTTTTGGTACCTCTTTTGTATTCGTTTACCACATGCCTGCTTCTGTTTTTCCTGTTACTAGGAGATGTTTTCAGCTGTTGTTGCTTATTGTCTCAACTACTTTATTTTTTTCATCAAAAAACGTGCCGTAGCTTTTCTCATCGGGAAGAATAATTGTGGAAAGCTGAAGTGGAAAAACATTCATAGCAAATTATTATTATTCACAGATCATTATAAAGAGTCATTTTCTAAAAGCATTAAGAACAATGTAATTTGCTGTTTCAAGATATGTTTTTAAATAACTACTTGTCAGTCATAAGAAACTCTTCAACACACATGATCCGATCTTGCCACAAATCATTTTTAATCTCACTTTTGTTGCCAGCAGTTCAGACATTAATGGCTGTGTGTTGAGTTATTTTGAGGGGACATCAAATTTACACCATTATACAAGCTGTACACTGATTACTTTACATTCTATCAGAGTTTCATATCTTTAACGTTGTCCCTTGAAAAGATATAATAAAATATTTACAAAAATGTGTGGGGTGTACTCACTTTTGTGAGATACTGTATATTAAGGGATTGATTGTCAATAATATCAGTAATTCCTGATGTAATGTTAAAAGAATAGAGCCTGTCTCACACAGTTCTAAAACAACCTCAAAAACAGACTTACCATTTTATGTCATCATTCGTTTTCTCATCCAGGCCATTGGTTTGGGGATGATATGCAGCAGTGATCAACGGCAGAACAGGGGCTCTGAACGCAGTATGGATTAAAAAGGAATTAACCATCTCTCTCAATATAAAATTAGGATCATTTATTCTCTACAGAGGCCCCCATAGAATAGTGCATCCATCCCCTCACTCATGTTTAGACAGACGTAAGGCAACAGGCCAATGACATTCAGAACAGCAACAACATCAACAATTGTACAGCTAGTTTTAAAATTTAATAAAAAAGACAAACCAATTAGGTAATATTAATGAAATTATTAAAATGTGCAGATTAATAGTCAGAAATAATTTGCGATTTTAAGAGCGGAAAGGATACATTAAAACTCAATTACATTTATCCCTTAATAATAAAAAAAAGGTTTTTGAATTTTACATCATGATAAATGAGAACTATATGTGATTACTAATTACTGTTGACTAATTTCCTGTCTGGACGTTTCCCTCCTCATTGTTAAAAGTCATTATATGTCTGGGTGCCAGTCAATGGAAGCACACAGACATGTTGGCCAGCTGTCATATTCATTCAGCACCAGCCCATCAAGTAGAGAATTCAGCACCACGGACAGTGACCTGTGTTACAATGACATCAGGTCATTGGCTCTAAATATTTTTCTAGAAATAACTAAATGGCTCTATTGTAGAAATTTCCAGCCAGAGTCTTGTGGTGCGTTCGTTTTTCTCTCGGAACTTGGAAATTCCAAATTGGGTGACATCACATCCAACAATCTCCCGTTCAAGCTAGCACAACTCGGAACAAACATGGCTGCCTCCATGAATACGCTGCTGTGTTGTTGCTTTATATTTTAGCAGTTATGGAGTAAGATTATTATTTCAGACAAATAAACAAGAAACAGGAACTAGTCAAACCACATTAAAAGCTTTATAAAGTATTTTAGTACATTCATAGCGATATTCTTTTTTCGAGAGGCAAACAAACTACAAACAAACCAAAAACACTAACAAGTCTGGTAAAAATCTGATATTGCATGTTAGGATACTGTTTACGGTCACAATATGGTATTCTCTAAATCGAACACGTGCAATTACATTAATAATTACTAATAATTATAAATAATAATAATAATAAATGGGCGGTATGGTCGTGCACTGGTTAGCACTGTTGCCTCACACCTCTGGGACCCAGGTTCAAATCTCCGCCTGGGTCACATGTGTGTGGAGTTTGCATGTTCTCCCCATGTCGTCGTGGGGTTTCCTCCGGGTACTCCGGTTCCCCCCCACAGTCCAAAAACATGCTGAGGCTAATTGGACTTGCTAAATTGCCCGTAGGAATGCATGTGAGAGTGCATGGTGTGTGTGAGTGTGCCCTGCGATGGGCTGGCCCCCCATCCTGGGTTGTTCCCAGCCTCGTGCCCATTGCTTCCGGGATAGGCTCCGGACCCCCCGTGACCCAGTAGGATAAGCAGTTTGGAAAATGGATGGATGGGATAATAATAAATTTAACAAAATAAACATTTTTAAGGATTTGTAAAATAGAATTAATGTTGAGTGTGTAAGCCGCCATGTTGAAATTACGTCACAGGGGCAACTCGGACAAGAAGATTCTGTCAGACATTAACGTCATAAAAGAGGCGTTTCTAATGGGAAGTGATGTTTTTCGTGACGTTTTTGTCCGAGTTGGAGTGAAATAATCAAACGCAGCATGTGTTCCTATTTGAAGAGAATATTCTATTTTTATTCTAAGGAACTACAGAAAATCAGCTCTGCATGTGATCTCCCCTTTACTGCTCGAGCAGGGCACACGCACATCAACAAGTGTCAAGGCAGCAAGTGCATGCAAACAACTTCTCAGGACGGTTACAGTATAGGACCTTCAGAAAGAGCCAGACTGCGGCGTCATTCAGAGATTCCATTGTCTAAGGCTTGCACTAAAACATTACAGCATATTTAAACAAAGTAGCATGGCACCTGTGTCAGAATCCCTCCCTGCCTTGTTCTGTTCTCTCTTTGTTGTCCCCATTTAGCCAGCACATGTCACTGGCCATCCTGACTCCTCTTTTGATTGTGGGTTTTAAGGATATCAGTGGGTCTGTGTTTTCATAATTGTCCCCCAGGCCACCATGCTGCTCAGCCCTTGATTCCAACTACAGTTGCAATCAGGTGGTTCTCAATCTACTAGGACTGTATAACAGGATTGGCCACCTGTTCTACCTTTACTCGTTCAGCCGCATTCATGAGTCTGGCCTATAGGTTATTCAAATTTTGTCCTGCCAAATTTACCGGACAGGAGGTGGACACTGCAAATGAATGTGTGAATACTCCAATACCTACATCTTTACAAGTTACCTGAAGTGGTTTGGTAAATGATTGTGAGGTTGGAAGTCCTTCTTGATGTCTGTTTGCAGCTCATCCACCAGCAACTGCACGAGTTGTCGCTCCCAGAGGGAATCCCACTCTCGGTCCGCTGGAGGGTCCATCTCACTGTAGCTGGAGTATGTTTCCATCAGTCACTTGGCGTGGGGCTCACAGAATTTACCAGGCTCCTGTTTAATCTGACGCACCTTAGTCCAGTCCATGCATCTGGGGAACTTCTCTGAAAATCTCTGGCAGATTCTTTGCAGCTATACTTGATATTGGGTACTTGCCGCAACTAAGTAATGGGTTGTTGAATCAAAGTCCCGTTCCATGTCAAAAATAACCCCATTTTAGGGTTTTGTTAAACAACTGGTCTAATTTGGATGCAGAGGTTCTGCACGGAAGGCCCAGTCTCTGAAGGGCTGTGGCATAGCGAGGCCTGTTCTGCCTGGAATCCGGCAGGTCACTGGCAACATCCCCCAACTCCTTCATCTATAAGGTCGGGAAACCAGAACGTTTACTCCCCCTTATGGATAAGGACATACCAACGTTGGGGCAACTCCTGCTGCCTGAGTCTTCAACCAAGTCCAAAACAAAAGTATACAATGTTAGGAAGGGTAATTCAATGGTATGAGACTGAAACTAGAAACTGTAAATCGGATGGAGTTAAATAGCAATACTGTGGAAGAGGCATGGGAATTTTTTAAAAGCACATTGTTGCAAGTGCAAAAGAACTTCATACCCGTTTCCAGAAAAACTAAATCTAGGAAACTGCAACCAAGCTGGTGTCATGACCTGCTTGTACGATCCTCGTGTGTGCCACGCCCCCTCATTAACCATGTGTGCTGCCCCGATTGTAACCAGCTGTTTTCTGTCAGTTTGAGTAGTCCTGTGTATTTAGTCCACATTCAAGTCTGTTTCCCCAGTCCTGTCATTGAAATCTCTCGCTGTTGGTACCTGTTTTCATCAATAAACCCTCATTCCCGACTCTCCGTTTCCCGGATCCTTGATTCCTCGCTTCCTGCCTGTTCGTCCAGCACGCGATGTCACAGGTGGTTTACTACGAAAATTAAGAATAAAGTCAGGAGCAAAAGGGCTTTCTTCCACAAATGGAAATTAACTAATGATTTCAAAATAAAGCAGGAGTATCTAAGTCTACAGGTTTAGTTAATAACAGTTATAAGGATGACGTTAAAAGTTTCTTCCAATATTTTAACTCCGAAAGAGCTCTAAAAGCTGAAAATCACTCATTTGCAGGATAGTAAGGGCCTTATAATTGAAAATGAAATTGATATAAATGAGTTTAATGATTATTTTACAATGGCTGTTCACAGTAGAATAGCTTACCACCATTTAGTACAAATACAACGATGTCTATGACCAATATATGTATAACTGAGGCTGATGTGGTACAAAGCCTAGCTAAGCTCAAAATAAATAAATCGCAAGGCCCTGATGGCATCTTATCTATAGTTTTAAAAGAGATGAGGGGTATTATTAGCCAACCTTTAACTTTACTATTCCAGAAATCATTATCTGCTGGTGTGGTATCTTCTGATTGATGTTAGATCATGTCTCATGTCCAGAGAGGCTACAACAGGATCTGGATTTAATTAGCGACTGGGCTCATACGTGGCAGATGAAATTTAACATAGATAAATATAAGGTAATCCATGCAGGGAGCAGAAATATAGTAAATATAGTAAAGTACAGATATTTTATGGGTTCCACTGAAATAAAGGTAGCTGATTACGAGAAAGATCTCGGTGTGTATGTTGATACTTCCATGTCCCACTCTTGCCAGTGTGGGGAAGCATTAAAAAAAGGCAAAAGGATGTTGGATTAAACTCCACACACCTAGAGATGTAAGTCAAGAGAAGTGATGCTACGATTATATAATTCCTTGGTAAGATCCCACCTAGAATACTGTGTGCAGGTTTGGTCACCATACCTTCAGAAGGACATTGCTGCCTTGGAAAAGGTGCAACGTAGGATGACTAGAATGATTCCTGCACTTAGAGGAATGTCTTATGAGGAGAGGTTCGCTGAGCTGAATCTGTTTAGCCTCAAGCAAAGGAGACTATGGGGGGACATGATCCAGGTATATAAGATTCTAACAGGTCGGGATGCTGTTCAGCCAAATGACCATTTCAATATTAATTTAAAATACTAGAACTCGTGGCCATAGTGGAAATTAGCTGGAGAACATTTAAAAATGAATCTGAGGAAGCACTTCAATTCAATTCAATTTTATTTATATAGCGCTTTTAACGACATGCATTGTCACAAAGCACTTTACATTTAACCGGCCAGAACCCCACCAAGCAAGCCTGAGGCGACAGTGGCAAGGAAACTCCCTCTAGCAGGAAGAAACCTTGAGTGGAACCTAGACTCAGAAGGGGACCCCATCCTCCTCTGGGCGACCAAGGAGCATGAAACTGCATTTACATTGACATTCATTAGAGTTCATATAGTTATAAAGTCCCAGTTGGTTTCATGTAGTTATATCCAGGAGTCCAGGTGCGGGTTCACACGGTGTAGTCGGCTCGGTATCAGCTCGAAAAAGAGAAGATGGAGAAGAGTTATTGCCCTACACCTAACCGGCAGGACTAAAGCAACTATGACAGCCTGCCTAAAAGAGTGACCTGGAAGGAAGCACAGGCATGAGGGTTTACAGAGGTTTTGGCGTCAAGCCACCTCCCATCCACAGCTTAAGTGATCGGCGAGAGTGGCAGGACGACAGCACCAATCCCCCCTTTCCCCTTCAATCTCAAATAACTATGAACCTCCAGATTTCCCATTCACCTTAGAAAAGAAGATTTAACTATCCAAAAGACTGGCGAAAGAGGTACATCTTAAGCCTTGACTTAAAAGCAGAGATTGTGTCTGAGTTCCGAACACTAATAGGAAGTTTATTCCATAGCTGTGGTGCTTTATGAGCAAATGCTCTTCCCCCAAAGGTAATGTTCTTTATTCTGGGTACGGATAGAATACCTCCATCTCGTCATCTAAGTGTATGATTCGGAACGCAAATGAGGTCACTCACATACTGCGGTGCAAGACCATTTACAGCTTTATAGGTTAAGAGCAGTGTTTTGTAGTCAACACGAAATCTAACTGGCAGCCAGTGCAGTGAAGATAAAATTGGGGTAATATGATTATATGTTTTAGTTTAACTATTGCTAGTAGCGGTTCAATCAATGCTGGGAGCATCGCTGAATAATTTTGATGGAACAGGTTCTAGCATACAAGTAGATGAATTTGAAGATAAAATTAAGTACATCAGTTCTGACTGGTTAACCAATATTCAATATTCAAAATGTTCTGTTTAATTGAGCATATTTTTGGTCAAAAAGTTTCATAAAGTCGTCACTGGAAAATAACCAGTGGTCTGGTTATTAGTCAGCTTGGACACCATAGTAAATAGGAATCTAGGATTATTTTTGTTTATTTCAATTAGTTCTGATAGATACTAGATGATTTGGCGGCACTAAGAGCCTTTTTGTAGCTACCCATAGCCTCTTTCCATGCTAGTTCGAACACCACTAGTTTAGTATGATGCCACTTACATTCTGTAAGGACATAAAACTTATAGGTCCTGCAGGCCCCAACTCTGATCAGCCTGCATCAGTCTATTTCAGAGCTCCGCTGGCCCAGGCAAGACTGGACTCAACTCGTCAAACCACCCCTTTTAAGGAAGGCAAAGGCCTGCCGGCTCCTGAGAGACTGGATAGGAATAACTGGAGCAGCACAGAAAAAGCAAGACCTTTCACCCCCGGAGTGACCAGAGTTCCACAATCAATCCACAGCAACAACAGCTGTCAGCCTCCAGACACAGACACCTTTTCCACTATAAACAGGATAACTCAGCACACATAGATGTTAGGGACAAATACACGCATGTTTGGTCTCGTTTGAATAGGCATGAGACGAGGAGTATTATACTCTCAGATTTAAGGCAGTATAGCTTTTCCTAAGAGAAATACAGAAACTTCGGCTCAACCCACCAAACTGAGAGAGATTCTCTCATGGTAGAACAAGGGAATTACAACCACCCCCTAAAGTGATCTGATTGGCTGGGGACTTGAGAACCAAGGTCAGCAATGCCCCTAAAATTAACCATTGACCGAAATTAGTCAGTCTTCAGAAACATGCCATCACCTGGTCTGGATACTTAAGGAAGGGCTTCAGAAGTAGTCGGGGAGTCACTCTGTAATCAGAGCTCCCGCAGAGAACTGGGTGAAAGTCTATCTGTAGTCAGATACTTTCCACAGAACTTTGTTCACTCTCAGCTGAGGAATGTGAATACATGATATGAAGACAACTGGATCACAACTGGATCACGGGGGAATCATAAGCAGGGAAGAACACACAGGCAAACAGCAGCAGCAACATTAAAGGCAGGACTGAGAAGCACATTTATACAAGGCTAAGCAGGGAGCAAACTAGAGGCACCTGAAATGAGTAACACAAGGGCAGGAAGGAGAGGTAAAACAAACGCGGAACAGGCATGGCACGTTATACCACACTAGGGAGGAAACGGGAGGTTCAGGAGGGCAGGGTGTGGCAGGGATCCGTTTCAAAATTTAATTTTGGCTTGTACAAACCTTGGTAAAAGCTGCAAAAGATCGATCAACCACTTTCTGAGCTATTGTCTTAACAAACAAAGCATCTGTTGGGGTGGCGGTGTCTGGGGAATACCATGTGTAATACACCTTGTGAAGATTTATATGTAAAACAAAATATTTTTTGATTCTATCACACATATAGAAATTATCCATCCATCCATTTTCCAAACCGCTTATCCTATTGGGTCGCGGGGGGTCCGGAGCCTATCCCAGAATCAATGGGCACGAGGCAGGGAACAACCCAGGATGGGGGGCCAGCCCATCGCAGGGCACACTCACACACCATCCACTCACACACACACACCTACGGGCAATTCAGCAACTCCAATTAGCCCCAGCATGTTTTTGGACTGTGGGGGGAAACCGGAGTACCCAGAGGAAACCCCACAACGACATGGGGAGAACATGCAAACTCCACACACATGTGACCCAGGCGGAGACACGAACCCGGGTCCCAGAGGTGTGAGGCGACAGTGCTAACCACTGCACCACCATGCCGCCCCTTATAGAAATTATTCTAGGTTTAAATAGTAATTTAGCTGAGTAACTAGGCTGAAATTCTAGATAGTTGCAATTTTAAGAATTATTACTATTATTCACAGCTTTTAAGCATGCAGTTGGATGACGGATGGATGGATATTCAGCCACCAGAAATGCCAATTGTTGTTAAGAGGATCAAAGTCTGCAAAGTAGTATGCAGGGTTTAAGGCCAGAACACAGCATACTCTCCGACAGAAAGCATAAAGTTCACTGGGGGAATTTCTGTGGCCACTGCCTGAACAGCATGTGTGGAGAATGTTTATGAGGGTCGAGCCATGCAGAGCTGCTGGCCCTGGCATGTAATGATGAATCACAAATCAGTTAAAAATCGGTGCAAATGCATGAAGATTTAAACCGGCTGATGTGGAAAATGAATCACTATTGTAGGAGTACTTCACAGTACTTTAACAGAAAAACTGGTGTAATATTACATTTGATTTCACAATGTGAGTTTGACGTCAGATGTCACTGCGTATCACGTCGACATCGTACGTCAGTTTTTGGTTTTGAGCGAACGCGAGATGATGAATGAATTTGAAACTGAGGACGGCACAGTGGTTAGTGCTGGCTTCGGTCCAGGGCCCTTTCTGTGTGGAGTTCGCATGCTCTCCCCGTTTTCGCCGGGGACTCCAGGTTCCTCCCACGGTCCAAAAGCATGCAGGATAGGTTGACTGGTGAGTCTAAATTGGCCCTGTAGTTGTGTGAGTGTGTGCGACCTGCGGTGTGTAGGTGACTGCCTGGGCTTGGTTCCTGTCTGCGCCCCTTGTTCCCGGGATAGGCTCCGGTCTCCCCCGCGATCTCAGTTGGGATTAAGTGGTTTCAGAAAATGGATGGATGGACGCACCGCCCGATCTTCAATTGGCGGTGTGGCAGCATATTAGCTTTCCGGTAATCACAAACGAGGAGGAAACAGCGAGAAAAGCACAGACAAGACATAAACTGCATGCAAACATTGTAATAGACTGATAACATACACAAACAGGTCCACTGGCACCACCGTGAGCTGAGTGAAGATTATTAAAAGGGCAAAGCACGCTAAAAAGCTGCACATGCAAACCTTAGCTTATTTATTTGATTTATTTTTTTTTATTTACTTATTTTGATTTGGGATTTTTTTCAACAGTATTTTATTCAAATTCAGTTGCACTGTTCACAACAGTGTCAACAGTTCAGAAAGATAAATATAAGAATATTTTTGAATATATTTGTCTGCAGCTCATTCTGCAAAAAATGAGAAAATTGTATCGTGAACTCAGAATCGTGAATCGTATCAAATGGTGAGTTGAATGTATCGTTACATCCCTAGTTCTTACAGTAGTACTATGGTATGGTGGAGCCACATGACAGGAAGGCAGTACATTGCGAAGTCTGTTAAGAACATCATTCGCACTGAACTGCCCTCCATTGACCAGCTGTACTTTAACTGCCACAGTAACAAGGTTCAGTCTATAATCCAGGACTCTGACCACCATCCACAAACACTGACTAGCAGATTCATGAACAGCTTCATTCGCCAAACAATTCAAACCTGCAGCTTTTGCATCCCCTGTAACAGTCATTTCCACGGCAGCTGCACTGTACAGCTGTTACTGCACTTTATCCACCACTGACCACGTATCATCCAGTTTTGTCCTGCTTTGTATCGCACTGTTTCTGCACCATGTTGTCTTGTACTCCCTTGTGTTGTTATGCACCATCTGTGTTGTTCTGAGCAGTGCCATGATGCAATATTACAAAAAGATCTTGAGGAAATGCAGAGTTCTGGAGGAGATTCTCACAGATCATGGCATGTGTTTATACTGAAGAAACTGTACAAATTGCTAGACATAAAACACAGGACTGGCAACTGTGGTACGTTTTAACACCTTGATAAAAAACTTAAAATCCATAGTAAGTAGGACAACCTCATAGAACCTTTACTAGTCATTGTTCAGAAGATTAACACGGATTAAAAACCATTACTATGAAAGCACGCTAATCAGTTAAGTTGATTATGTGGAGAGAGAGAAAAAAAACTGTTTTTGAAAAAGATCAACCATAGAACGAAGCTGCAGCATTGACACCCCCTAGTGGTGATTTGAAGATAGTTCTGTCTGTAGCAGCTAAGCAGTAGATTTGGCGTCAGGTGCCATGACAAACTCAGTGCTGCTCGGTTTGAACGGCAGAAGCACAAAAATAAAGGGGGCATCTACTGCACGCCCCCCACCCTTGAAAATGGTACAAATTATCATGCAACAGTTTTCTTAAGTAAGTCTTTTTGGGCGTCTGCAGAAACCTCCACGATGCGATTGCCCTGATTAAGAAGTGCGCAGCGGATACAATTTGGGATGCATCGTTCATCCGATTTATTAATATATAATTATTAGTATGTCTATATTATTTTAGAAACGTTACTTGACGAATATTTTTCATTGAGATTGATTCCCCGTTTAAAATTTTGGTGACACTTCATATTTTTTAAGAGAGACAGACAATTTGACGCATGCAATTTGCAGAAATATGTTGTGCCGCTATAAAGTACACAGGCAGCATGACAAACATAAGTACTCACTGAAGCCACGACATACGCCCGGCTGGCCCCAGCGGTACCCCTAAGAAGAAGGCTTTTTTCACAACCCACGACCATCACGAGGGCAAAAAAAACTGAATAGCCTAGAATTTAGTTAATTACAAGGCACATATTTATTGGAGCAAGAGCTCTAACATAAAACTACCTTGTAATTATAAAGTATTATGGCTGTGAACAATGTACAAACAGGCACAGAAAGTAAAATACTCCAAAAATGCAAAGAACCTAAATATTTTTGTTTCCACCGATTCACTCTTGATGTGTTAGGAGTCACAGTTCAGTAGCCTATTCTTCAGTATCTGCATTTAAGACCACCAACTGCTCTTTCTCCTCCTTCGCTCGTCGGCTCAGAGTATTGGACTTGGTAAGTAATGTTGCCCTTTTGGTTCCAGCAGCACTCTCTGCTTCCTCTGCCATGTGCTCAGCATCCTTTTGTAAACTCTCACATACACTTTCCAGTGAGACTCTCTTCCTCTTGAGTTCCTCAAGTTTTCTTTTTTGCTTTTCGCTCATCTTTCACCTTTGGTCAGAGGCGCTTTGGTTGCTCCCCCACACACTCTGACATGGTCGCATATAAGCCTCTGTGCAACAACTGTTTCCTCTGATAAGTTGCAGGTCTCCACCTCTATTCGTTCCACTTCGGCTTGCCCATAGGACAGCAGCAGCAAGTTCTTGCAGAACATCCAGAGGTCAGGATAAGGCCCACTAACTTTTTGATGTAAAAAGACATCAACTTTGGATGGTGCTGAAGGAATGAAGGATATAAAATCCAAGCCTTTTGCCTCATTGTGCAGGTGATTATCAGACTGCTGGGATATTGCATCACCTGTAATTACATTAATTACAGTAGATTAGATGCAGATCAACAATGTCAATACACAGAATCACATGTAGAATAGGAAAGTGATTTATAACCCAATTTTCCTATGATACCATAAATGTGCAATCATTTTAATTTAATCTTGAGATATCTCTAGGCTCATCAAAGAAAATATAACTGGGCTGATGCTTCTTTTCAAACACCAAGAGTCGGTCTTCTAAATACTGCTAAAATCTACGTGTTAACACTATTCAGTTCAGGGACGGATTATGGGTTGTGTGGGCCCCTGGGTAAAACGTTCGCGAGGCCCCCCCCCACCACCACCACCTGCACCACCACCACAACCACCACAAGTCAAGGGCCCTTGGCAGCCAAACACCCTCCCTATAGGGTCAGGGGACCTTGTAGGCAGAGGATCAAAGAATGTAGGCCCTCTAAAATAGACAAACGAAAATACATTGCTGATAAGCGTTGCAAATTGTTTTGGGCTTGGGGCCCACGGGCCCCCTGCACCCCAAGGGCCCCTGGGCAGCGGCCCCGCTAACCCGGTTTGTAATCCGTCCCTGATTCAGTTAGATGTGAAAAAAGAAAAGCATAATTTAAAAATAATATTCTGAACTATCCTATTCTTATCCTATGATTTACCAGCAGATATCCTGCCTGCCAACCGATTCTCCTGCGCAAACTTCTGCATGAGATTTCTCCTTTTCTGCTGGCAGTTATCTGGCTGGTGTGCATTTTGTTTGGGTCCAAGCACGTCATCTCATGTACAATCGAGTACTTCAGAGGGCATTTATCCAAGGCCTTTTTGCACATTTTTGAGAGCACAATCTGGCAATTTTTTTTAATCTGAAGGACACCAAGGTCACTTCCACTGCCTTTGGCTCCTGACTGTCTCTGACAAAAAGATGGTTTGTCAAATTTCCAGAATCTTTCTGCACACTCAGCCCAAGGTTAACACTACCTCAGCTGTACATATCAAACCAGCTCAAACTCCATGTTATTCACATATTTTTTACTTCACAATTGTTTGATACATTTGTATGTAAAGATACCAGTGAATTCACAGAAGTCCCACCTTGATGACAGCCATTCCTATATCCACCTCCTTTGGACTGAGCCAGAGTTTTTGCCTGTACAACAGCTGTACATGTTGCTACACAACACTTAAACATTCTATTTCCTCAATGAACTATTTTTTTTGCAGCAAAAGCCATGAAGCAGCAATAAAATCTTTAAAATATGCTTACCAATAAATATGGTTCTCCCATTTAAACACATGTAAAGATAAACCATGGATATTTAAAAATCATGGGTTCGTTAATGAGTTTAAATGTTATTGAATGGCTTACCTTAAACTTCTCCAGTAAGTCTTCAGCGGTGGAGTGGCTCATGTACTGTGATCCCAGAACCAGGACTGCACTCGAGAGCCATTCTCATAATTCACCCAATACCTGACATGCACATCCAGTTGTTTTCTTTTGATGGTCCTGTTCATACTTACGTCAAACATGACAACGAAGCTCCCTTTTAATATATGGAGCGAGTCCAAATCGCGCAAGAAAAGCGGTTTTATCTTTACCACAAGTGACCCTGCGAGTCAGGGAACATCACCCTGGAGACGGTGTGAATGTCATCATTGGACGTATCCTCCTGAGTCCCGGTAATTCATTTTTGTCCTCTGTAGGGGACATGATTATGGTCATTTTATTTTAAATGGCATTTGACTAATCTAATTCAGTCCTACTGTACTCTCAAGGAGACATCCTGGGCTTTCTAATGATGTCACTAGAGAGGGGAGGGGCTTACTGAGCACATGTACTGCCTTTTCAAAATGGCTGGCATTGCATCAGCCACATTTTACGGCACTAGGAGAGGTAAATGCTTATTATTTCATATAAAAAATGTCTGTGCTGTCAAAAATAAAATTGTTTCTTTATTTTGAGAGTCTTAACTTAATTTTAATAAGATTTCAAACACATGCAGTGAATTTAACCCTTCGAAAACACAACTTGTATTCAATGTCCTCTGGAGAGGACAGCAGGACTTACTAATTCTCATTTTGACCATTATTCACAAAACAGAAAGCCAGGTGATGAGTAAGGTAGAGAGGATGTTGCTGAGGAT
This sequence comes from Brienomyrus brachyistius, assembly GCF_023856365.1. NCBI lineage: Eukaryota > Metazoa > Chordata > Actinopteri > Osteoglossiformes > Mormyridae > Brienomyrus > Brienomyrus brachyistius. Next base: position 62,807 of record NW_026042410.1, on the reverse strand, counting down.
TGATGCAGGGGAGTCAGACATAGAGCTGTCAGGAGATGAGCTGGAGGGGCAGACAGTAGAACAGCAAGGGGAAAGCTCAGAGGAGGATGTTTCAACTGTTGAGGAGCCCGCGCAGGAGCAAGCTGAGAACAATGAGCGCACATTATGGATGAGGAGCAATGCGTAAGCCAGGGAGATGTGATGTTGAAAATGTTGTCCACACACACACACATGCAGAAAGAGAATGAGGGAGAAAGAGAATGTAAAAGTATAAATGAAATTACAGGGATTGCATTAAAATTAGTATCTCCTTTATTCAACAGTTTCAACCCTGTTGTGGAGGACAATTTACTGGGCAAAACTGGTCACCCCCACCAAGACTGGAGGCCCTATGATTACTTCAAACAATACATAGATGACCAAGATTTTATAAACATCTCTGAGAACACAAACCAACGGGAGGTGCTTATCTCTGGAGCTAGTTTGAAAACCACTCCAGAAGAAATCAAAACCTTCTTTGGCATGTCAATGTACATGGCATGTCTCAGCTACCCTAGGATCCGGATGTACTGGGCATCAAAGACAAGAGTCCCAATTATAGCCAATACAATGACACGAGACAGGTTTTTCAAGATTAGACAATCGATCAAAGTCACAAATGATCTGAATGTGTCTGATGAGGATAAGAGAAATGATGTCCTCTGGAGAGTGAGACCTCTCTTAAAAAGAGTACAGCAAGGATGCCTTAGTTTGCCAAAACCAAAGAAGGCTTGTGTGGATGAACAAATGATTCCGTTCACAGGCAGATGTCCTGTGCGGCAGTTTGTGCCTGGGAAACCAAACCCCACTGGCCTGAAAGCCTTTGTGCTTGCTAGTCCAAGTGGTCTGGTGTTGGACTTTGAGGTTTATAAGGGCAAGAACACATTCACTGACCATCACCTGGGAATAGGAGGGAATGCTGTCATTCGGATGGTACAGACACTTCCACGAGGAACACACCTATACTTTGACAGATTTTTCACCTCTATCAAACTGCTAGATGCACTGAAAGCTAGTGGTCTCCAGGGAACAGGGACCATCATGAAAAACAGAATCCCAAAACAGTGCAAGTCAAAGATGACAAATGATAGCACATTTGAAAAAAAAGGAAGAGGCGCATCTGAGATGGTTGTCAGAAAGCCATCAGAGATTGCAGTAATTAAGTGGCAGGACAATAAGGCAGTCCTCTTGGCCTCCACTGTCCATGGAATAGAACCCCAGGACAACTGCATGAGATGGTCATCAAAAGAGAAGTGTCATCTTTATGTATCTAGACCTGCTATTGTAACTGAGTACAACACTAACATGGGCGGAGTTGATCTGTGTGACCGAATGATCAGCTTCTACCCAATGTCAAGCCGTACAAGAAAATGGACTGTCCGTACCATTCTGCACTTCTTTGACCTGGCTGCCACTAACAGCTGGATTGAGTACAGGATAGATCATGAGACGAATGGGAGACTGGAGAAGGATAGGCTGCAGTATCTTGAGTTCAAACTGCTGCTGGCTGAAGATCTTATTGCCCAAGCCCAGTGCGGACAAGGTCAAGAGTTTGATGAGGTGGTCAGTGATGTCAGCACTGATGATGAGTACATTCCCCCTAAGAGGCGAAGTGTGGAGCCACAGCCCAATGACAGCCTGAAAAAATATGGGGCTATCCATATGCCCAAGATGGTGGAGGCAGCCCATGCATCACGGTGCCGGAGAGCAGGATGTAATGGCAAAACCTATGTGAAATGCACCAAATGCAACATGTTTCTGTGCATTGCCAAAGGAAAAAACTGTTTTCTGGCATATCACTCCTAACATAGAACCCCTGATGTTTTTAAATTATTATTAAAAGTTTTTAAAAATCATTTGCCAAGTTGCCTTACTGTTACCTTGTTATGCTTTCTGGAGGCATGAATTGCCATTTCACATTTTACATAATCTGCATTAGTAATCAAAAGTTCAATTATTGCATTGTACAAGCCTTTTCTAAGCTTTTTTCATGCTTAAATGAGATTCCTGAATTTAGCAGTTTTATATGTTTTAATGATATGAATTGTCCATATGACACTATTATATGAATTTATGATAAACTGTAATTTAACAAGACCCGTTGTCCACTGCAGAGGACGTATGGAAAAAACCGAATAAATATTTTTTTGAAAAAAAAAAATGTTGCAACATGTTTCTTTTGTTCACATGACTTAATTCATCTAAAAAAAATCTAAATACCAAAACATTTTTTCTTCTGGGTCTCAGGAGGGTATAGGAGTGATGTCGGCAAACCGTTTGCAAAGCCCATAGCACTTCTGCTTTCAGTGTGGGTTGAGGAGGATGTACTGAAGGCATTATTTGTCATGGGATCCGGAGACACTGCCAAAACGGGTGTAGGCCTATCTTTAGAGGTTGTACTTATCTCCACTGAATAAACATAAATCTGGGCTTATTCTATACTGAACAAAAATATAAACGCAACACTCTTGTTTCTGCTCCCATTTTTCATGAGATGGACTTAAAGACCTACAATTCATTCCAGATACACAATATTACCATTTCTCTCAAACATTTCTCACAAATCAGTCTAAATGTGTGATAGTGAGCACTTCTGCTTTGCTGAGATAATCCATCCCACCTCACAGGTGTGCCACATCAAGATGCTGATCTGACATCATGGGTAGTGCACAGGTGTACCTTATACTGCCCACAATAAAAGGCCACCCTGGAATGTGCAGTTTTTTGCTTTATTGGGGGTCTGGGGACTCAGAACCGGTCAGTATCTGGTGTGACCACCATTTGCCTCATGCAATGCAACACATCTTCTTCGCATAGAGTTTATCAGATTGTCAATTGTGGCCTGTGGAATGTTGGTCCACTCCTCTTCAATGGCTGTGCGAAGTTGTTGGATATTAGTGGGAACTGGTACACGCTGTCGTATACGCCGGTCAAGCACATCCCAAACAAGAGCAGCTGACCTGAGAAATAAGAAATAAGCTAAGCTGGAAACCTGGACCCTCCGACCAAGAATGCGTGAAGTACCCTCAGAAGGTCTACTAGAAGATGTACGTAGAAGACTACTACAGATCAGCTGATCTACACCACAGCAACAGTGATCCTTGAGCTGGAGCCGGACCGTCTTTGAAGACTCCGTAAATCTCCGTATAATAATATATATCTACGGGAACGAGAAAGGAGAAAGCAGAGAACAAGAACAAGATTTGTAAATGTAAGATTTGAAGGACCCCCGGCATGAAAAATAGAATAGTTCTCGTCATTAGTGAACATGTGTCTCGTCATTGTGTATCATGGACAGTAAGAGGGGGATCAATAGAGTGTTGTTATTATAACGTCTAAAAAGTCTGTCGATAAATCAATAAGAAAATAAATGAAGTCGTTTTCGCGAACACGCGAACAGGGGCCGGACCGACTGTAGGGGGCGTGGCCAGAGACAGCCATAGCTGTCAAGTCTCCCGTTTTGGCCGGGAAACTACCGTATTTTACTTCTCTTTCCCGCCGTCCTCCCGTATTAGTATTTTCCCGTAAATCTCCCTTATATTATATAGTTGCTGGATAGTGTAGTGGTAAGATCGCCGCCTTTCACACGGGAGACCGGGGTTCGAATCCCGGTTGTGGCCAAAAATATATTTTATATATTTATATTTATATTTATATTATATTTTATATAATTTATATTATTTTATATTTCCTGTCTTAAAATGTAAGGGATACTGGAGCCTCCCGTTTTGGCCGGGAAACTACCGTATTTTACTTCTCTTTCCCGCCGTCCTCCCGTATTAGTATTTTCCCGTAAATCTCCCTTATATTATATAGTTGCTGGATAGTGTAGTGGTAAGATCGCCGCCTTTCACACGGGAGACCGGGGTTCGAATCCCGGTTGTGGCCAAAAATATATTTTATATATTTTATATATTTATATTATTTTATATATATATTATTTTATATTTCCTGTCTTAAAATGTAAGGGATACTGGAGCCTGGTTGCGGATGGCTCACGGCGGGTGCCGGAAAATTTCCTTTATTTTCAAATCCAAACCTTGACAGGTATGCTGCTGTTCCAAATCATGGGTGCATGTTACAAGTGCGGAACATATTTTAACTTAGTACTAACTTAGCATCATATTTGATCTGATTCGACTGAATATCCCAGGTTTCCATCTCTCATGCATCTGGTGTGACGTGTTTTCAGACTCTCAGGCTGGCGCAAAGAAATCTTACGGGAATTGAACGTCTCACTCCGGCCAGCTGACCAAAGTTCGGTAACCTTGGTATTGTGTGTAGGAGATTCGCTATAACTATAATTTCGTTCTCCATTTACATGCCCGTAGTGTCTTTAAGTGTTATGTAGTTTTGCCTGAAACGCAAAAATAAAACAAAGCAATTAAAGCCGATCAGTGGCTCAAATTGTGCTGTAGCGATTGAAGAACTTTTGTCGGAAGTTGGATTCGAACTTGGGATGCCTTACTTGGGAGAACAGAATACCAGAATAGAGTAGGTTAAGTCCAGCCTTGGCTTCCAAGCTGACGTTTTTCTACATATGTGCTTGTGTATCATGGACAGTAAGAGGGGGCAGGCAAGGAGAGAATTTCTCTCTTTGGGGATCAATAGAGTGTTGTTATTATAACGTCTAAAAAGTATGATGGTCTGTCGATAAATCAATAAGAAAATAAATGAAGTCGTTTTCGCGAACACGCCGAATTATAACTATAATTTCGTTCTCCATTTACATGCCCGTAGTGTCTTTAACCGGCTGCACAAACTGGATCCGCCTCCATTACGACACAACTTTGCCCTTATTGGCTTAAGAATTTAGTCACATACATGACGTATATCTGCTATTTCTCCCGAGAAGCAGGTAAAGCAGTGGTAACTGCTTTGTAGTTAATTTACCTGGTAAAATTAAGTTTAAATAAATGATATAAATACTGTAATAGTACTCGTGAGCTTTGTTTATTTGTTATTAGTTATTGTAATGTTGCGCTGCTTTATTTGTTTAATCGTCTAGTCTGTGGAGACATTCAAGTTAATCAAATAAGAATTGCACTGTACACTGTACATGACCATAAAAACTTTGTATCCTTGAAATAAATGTTTTTGATCTTTTCCTTGGCAGTTATCTTTTTACACAGGGCCTCTATGTACACGATAGTTTTTTTTTTCACGACTAACAGTATGGATCAGGAGTTGGTTATTGTAAAAGAAGTAATGTGCATGCAGGTGATATTTGTATAGATTTATCCACACCCTTGTAGCAGTGCTGCCATTGCAGTCAGATCTCGCAAACTAGGAGTATTAGTTGTCTTTATTTCTCTTTATTTCTTGACGCCAACCCTCTCCATTAATCCGGGCTTGGGACTGGCACCTACCTGAGCTGGCTTGCTCCCTTAAGTGGCTGGGTTAGGCTAAACTATATATATATATTTACCAAGACTACAATAAAACATCTCGAAATGTGTAGTCTAGCAAAACGCAGTTTAAAGAAGGTAGCCTACCTGGCGAAATTGCAAACAAATTAAGGGCGTTAGGCAGCCTTTAGATCCTACCCATCATGCACTGCAGTTTTTTGCTAATTCCTCAAATGGAAAACTGTCCATCCATCCATCCATTTTCCAAACCGCTTATCCTACTGGATCGCGGGGGGTCTGGAGCCTATCCCGGAAGCAATGGGCACGAGACAGGGAACAACTCAGGATGGCGGGCCAGCCCATCGCAGGGCACACTCACACACTATTCACTCACGCATACACTCCTATGGGCAATTTAGCAACTCCAATTAGCCTCAGCATGTTTTTGGACTGTGGGGGAAACCAGAGTACCCGGAGGAAACCCCACGATGACATGGGTAGAACATGCAAACTCCACACACATGTGACCCAGGTGGAGACTCGAACCCGGGCCCTAGAGGTGTGAGGCAACAGTGCTAACCACTGCACCACCATGCTGCCCCCTAAATGGAAAACCATTAAATACAAAAGGAAAACAAAAGTGCTGTAAGACTGTATACTTATGTGTATGTTAGTAAAGGCTGTAGCTGACACAACGGACCCCACTAATTAGAAAGGGGTAATTGTACACATGTGGCATCCAGTATGTTCTTCTATAACAGTTTTTAAAAAAAAAAAAAAACTCACATTACACAAATTGGCACTATCAAAACGAGGATTATGGGGAAAATGGGGACTGTGATGGAGATTACATACACGTAGGCATGGTATTTAGTTTTTTTTTAATCTGGTCACCTTCCAGAGTAATTGTAAACTAAAACCATCTTCACCCTATTTGATTCTTTATAAATGGACAATCAGTCGTGCAGTAAATGGGGGTATAGAGAGACACAGAGCTTGTCTAACAAGAAACCCTGGGAAGCTAACATTAATAGGGTGGGTATGGATAGCAAAACCATTGATACAGATTACAGATTTATATCTCACCTGAACCCTGGCGGGCTCCGTGCCAATAGGGGTTGGGATTAGGGTTAGTTAACTTAAGTAGTAATATTGATGTGTATATTCTCCTATTCTCCAGTCAGTGAATCGTGAAACGTAATGTTAATATGTTTCTATACCTATATGTTCTGCTTAAAAACCCATAAAGGCAAGCACAGTGTTTAGACATTCTGTTACTTAGACTAGTAAACACTAAGATCCTTCAGCTTTCAATTAACCTGACACAACAGTCTAAACAACAAATGTGTGCCATGTCATTTGTCATCTTTACATCTTGTATCCTTTATATGGTAATTGGATTTTCAAGGTGGAATTGCAGGTCGATCATTTTAAGGATCTAGATGTAAACCTCCCTGGTGTTGCTTTAATATTTTTTTTGCACAATTTGCTTCACACACTTCCTCCAGCAGAGAAGCTTACAATACTACACCCCACCAAATGACTGGATGATGCCTTTTTATTTAAGGTCTGGCTGTGAGCCTCGATTACCGATACACTATCTTCAGGCTCCTGCCGGGATCAGTCAGTATGGTGGACCTTTGGAGGAATGGGTACAAAACCATCAGGAAAGTTTGCAGGTGCTTCAAGAGTATGTGAAGGCTTAGTTGGAGGAACAAGCCACACCACGAAATCGGAAACACAATGAGTTGGTTAATGATTAGGGGTTTGATGAAGGTCAGCTGGTGTGTTTGCGGAACCATGTTCGAGGTAAAATACAGGATCATTGGGATGCCTGTTTGTATATGGTAGTTCGGTGTCCCCAAGATCAGGGTGCAGTTTACTCTGCAACTCCAATGGAGGGGGACGGGGTTGTCCGTCAAGTTCACCGAACAGAGTTGCGTCCAGTACCACAGGGGGTTGTTATGTCAGGGGAAGATGTTCTGGTAATGTCTCCTGAGTCTGGGTTGCCCACAGGGGCAACAGAAATGGAATCGGATGAGGACTCTGTGGTTTTACGGGGACAGGGCTGGTGGGAGGGGTCGCAATAGAGCATCCACAAGTAGGCCTCGTATAATGGAGGAGGTTATGTCCCCCCCGAGGTGTAGAGACCAGTTAAACGTTCGGTGAGGTCCACCACTGGTCATCATACCAACCCTTATAAGTTACCACGGTCAGTGAATGATCGTTCGGTTGGGGAGGAAGACCAGTGGTTTGGGGATAGAATTCTTAGCTGTGATCGTTGGGTCATCAATTTCATTTTGGGGGATGGATTGTAGCCAGGCAATTATAGGCAGGTATAGGAACTGCAGTTCGGACTGGAGGCATAGCCGGGGCGAGATGGCTGTGCATGTTCCGATGGTAGGGCATATTGGCAAAGGAGCAGGCACGGGAAAGACAGGCAGGGTCCTGATAGATTTGGGGGAGCATCGGCGGGCATATTGAATTTGCAGTGTAGCAGCCTTTCTGTTTGCTTGTTTCAGGGGTGAACAATCTTATCCGCAAAGGGCCGGTGTGTATGCAGGTTTTCGCTGCAACTCCCTAATTAGATTTCTAATTAGAGGACTGATTAGCTGAAGAGTCCTCATACCTGGTTTTGAAGAGCTGACCTAAAGGTTACCCCAAAAACCTGTTTTTTTTTTGTTTGAATGGGGCAGTGAGTCATGGGGTAAACTACTGTTCTTTAGGGGTTTTCAAGGTGGAATTACGGGTCGATAATTTTAAGGATCAGGTTGTAAACCTCCCTGGTGTTGCTTTAATATGTTTTATCTGAGGTTGTATCGTGTATTATCAAGCCAGCCGGCTTAGTGGCCTCGGGAGCGGGGTTTAGTGGGAGCAGCTGGCTAGTTTTATTTTCTTTTTTGTTTGTGTCTTTTTCTTTGTTGTATGTATATTTTGGGTTCATTATTAGGCAGGCTGGGCCTTTTGGCACCTGTAGTCTGGGTGCTGGATTGCCCATAGGGGTCTTTTTTATTGCTGTGATTTGCTGTGTCATTCACTAGTGTGATTTGTGCTGGATGTGTTTTTAAGGTTGTGCTGTGGCGTGTACCTGAGCAAACTTTGGGCAACCTGTTCTCTTGTTGGCTTTATTGACAAAGGGTGGATTAGTCTAATTACGGCCTGCTACAAATAGCTGCATATAACGTATAAAAAAAATCACCTTATGGGTGCTCCGTAGGGTAGCAAGATCTTGAGTTTTTTTTACAGTACTCGGGTACGTTTTAAAATTTTCGACCAATCAGCAAACATTATTCTGACAGCATAGCTGGGAAACCAATGAAAAGTGAGTGCAACGTTCTAGAACTTGACTTCGGGTTGACGCTCCCTATAAAAGAGCTGGGTACTGCTTCAAGGCGTTCAGTTGGCGCTACCTCCTGATAGAGTAGCACTGTACGGCTCTTGTTCCGTAAAACAACATCAAAAGGATGAAAAAAAAAACAATATTTAAAGAAGACGAAAAAAATCAATTTTTAAAGAAGACGAAAAAAACATCGTCTAAAAAAATAAGCCAAAAAAATAATATCCGAAGAAGGAAAAACATGCAAAGTAAAAAAAAACAAACAAAAATAAAAAACAATATCCAAAGAAGAAGGAAAAAAACATCCAAAGGGAGAAAAGAAGAACTGAAGGGCCAACGAGGTAGGAGGAAATACAAATTTCGTTTCAGCACCGTTGGAGTGCCAAGCCGTGAAAAGCATTTGGCCAGAAGACAAGGTAAGTGTTGTATCTGTTATTTTAAAACAGCGCTTTTCAAAATGCTGCTTTATAATCGTTTGAGATCGTTAGCCAGTGTGACAGCTGAAGGCTTTTTGAGTTTACCAACATAAAGTTTTATTTCTGTATTAGGACATTGTCAGGAACAATGATGTGTTCATCGCTATGATGTGGTCAAAAAGCGATGCATTGAATCTTAGAAACATTTGTGATTTTTCAAACGATGCTTTTCCTTTTATTTAATCAGTAAAATTTCCATCGGTTTTATATAGTGCCCCTTGAAATATGTCTTTAGCTCATTTTCCGGGCATTTTACTAGAATGCATCCTGAGAAATACACAAGCTCTGCTGCATTTCCGTGCCTCGATGTTTAGTGCCGAGTATAATTGTTGCAGTTGCCTTTTATATATTCCATGAGACCTGTTGGTACCAAGAGAAGTGTGAGACTGTCAGGGTGAATTTATCATACAATCGCACGCATAAATACCTGAGGGTTGCCAGTCCTTTTGCGTTGTTACAGGAGGACTAGAGCTGACGAGTGTGTTTCTACACACTATCAAGGGCATTGTAGTACAGTTTTCTCAGGTGGGAGAATGCTGCCGATCTCCTATTTGACAATACAGCCCTTGATATATTAGAATATTACAGAACTAGAAGCCTTTTGCAAGGAAGAATGTGAGAAAATCCCAAGTACAAGAACTGAAAGCCTTTCAGCTGGCTATAAGAAGCGCTTGTAAGCTGTGATATCTGGCAGAGGAGGTGTTACTAAGTACTGATTACGTAGGGTGCCCAAACTTTTGCAGAGTGCCATAATAATGTTTTTATTTTGTAATTTTGTTCAATTTATGGCATAAAAAGTAACTATTCATCAATGTTTGCTGAAAATATTGTGTATTTTTCCCCCAGTTCCTAAAGAGACTGTATTAACTGATATTGTTGCTTTTGTAATTGAAAAGATGTTATTTGTCAAGGGGTGCCAAACCTTTGCATAAGACTGTACACAGTGTGTGTATGTGTTTATGTGAGTGTGTGTCTGTGTGTGTGTGTGTATATATATATATGTGTGTGTGTGTGTATATATTTCTGTATATGCATGTGTATATATATATTTATATATAGTTCACACACATTCAAACTTATTTGAATACACATTCAAAATTATTTTTATTATTATTATTTTCGTTTTTTTTTTTTTTTTTGTGTTTTAAAATTTTTTATTTTTGCAATGGAAATAAAAATAAAGCAGTCCTCCGTAGAGGAGGGGTGGTGGAGGGAATATATATATATATATACATATATATAAAATAATTGTCACACAACTGGGGTGACATGCCTATCCTGCTCACCCAATTTTAGTGCACTTTAGTTATGCATAATGACCTTCTAGTCTCGATACACCCATATATATATATGTATATATATATATAGTTTTTTTTGTTTTTTTTTTTGCAATAGACAATAAAAATAACGCAGTTCTCCATAAAGGAGGGATGGTGGATGGAATATATATATACATATATATAAAATAATTGTCACACAACCTGGGTGACATGCCTTGCCTGCTCACCCAATTTTAGTGCACTTTAGTTATCCATACTGACCATCTAGTCTCGACACACCCATATATATATATATATATATATATATATATATATATATATATATATATATATATATATATGTATATATATATATAGATATTTTTTCTTTTTCTTGTGTTTTTTTTTCGCAATGGATATTAAAAATAAAGCAGTCCTCCGTAAAGGAGGGATGGTGGATGGAATATATATATAAAATAATTGTCACACAACCGGGGTGACATGCCTTGCCTGCTCACCCAATTTTAGTGCACCTTAGTTATTCATAATGACCATCTAGTCTCGATACACCCATAAATATATATGTATATATATATAGTTTTTTTATTAGCAATAGAAAAGAAAAATAACGCAGTTCTCCGTAAAGGAGGGATGGTGGATGGAATATATATATATATATATACATTTATATAAAATAATTGTCACACAACCTGGGTGACATGCCTTGCCTGCTCACCCAATTTTAGTGCACTTTAGTTATCCATAATGACCATCTAGTCTCGATACACCCATGAATATATATGTATATATATATATATATATATATATATATATATATATATATATATATATATATATATATATATATATATATATAGTTTTTCTGTTTTTTTTTTGCAATAGACAATAAAAATAACGCAGTTCTCCATAAAGGAGGGATTGTGGATGGAATATGTATATGCATATATATAAAATAATTGTCACACAACCTGGGTGACATGCCTTGCCTGCTCACCCAATTTTAGTGCACCTCAGTTATCCATACTGACCATCTAGTCTCGACACACCCATATATATATATATATATATATATATATATATATATATATATATATGTATATATATATATAGATATTTTTTCTTTTTCTTGTGTTTTTTTTTCGCAATGGATATTAAAAATAAAGCAGTTCTCCGTAAAGGAGGGGTGGTGGAGGGAATATATATATACATTTATATAAAATAATTGTCACACAACTGGGGTGACATGCCTTGCCTGCTCACCCAATTTTAGTGCAACTTAGTTATCCATAATGACCAACTAGTCTCGATACACCCATAAATATATATGTATATATATATATATATATATATAGTTTTTTTATTTTTTTCGTAATGGACAATAAAAATAACGCAGTTCTCCGTAAAGGAGGGATGGTGGATGGAATATATATATACATATATACATTTATATAAAATAATTGTCACACAACCTGGGTGACATGCCTTGCCTGCTCACCCAGTTTTAGTGCACCTTAGTTATCCATACTGACCATCTAGTCTCGATACACCCATAAATATATATACTGAACAAAAATATAAACGCAACACTCTTGTTTCTGCTCCCATTTTTCATGAGATGGACTTAAAGACCTACAATTCATTCCAGATACACAATATTACCATTTCTCTCAAACATTTCTCACAAATCAGTCTAAATGTGTGATAGTGAGCACTTCTGCTTTGCTGAGATAATCCATCCCACCTCACAGGTGTGCCACATCAAGATGCTGATCTGACATCATGGGTAGTGCACAGGTGTACCTTATACTGCCCACAATAAAAGGCCACCCTGGAATGTGCAGTTTTTTGCTTTATTGGGGGTCTGGGGACTCAGAACCGGTCAGTATCTGGTGTGACCACCATTTGCCTCATACAATGCAACACATCTTCTTCGCATAGAGTTTATCAGATTGTCAATTGTGGCCTGTGGAATGTTGGTCCACTCCTCTTCAATGGCTGTGCGAAGTTGTTGGATATTAGTGGGAACTGGTACACGCTGTCGTATACGCCGGTCAAGCACATCCCAAACATGCTCAACGGGTGACATGTCCGGTGAGTATGCTGGCCATGCAAGAACTGGGACATTTTCAGCTTCCAAGAACTGTGTACAGATCCTTGCAACATGGGGCCGTGCATCATCTGTCTGAGTGGCTGGTCTCAGACGATCTTGGAGGTGAACCTGCTGGATGTGGAGGTCCTGGGCTGGTGTGGTTACACGTGGTCTGCGGTTGTGAGGCCGGTTGGATGTACTGCCATATTCTCTGAAACGCCTTTGGAGACGGCTTATGGTTGAGAAATGAACATTCAATGCACGAGCAACAGATCTGGTTGACATTCCTGCTGTCAGCATGCCAATTGCACGCTCCCTCAATGCTTGTGGCATCTGTGGCATTTTGCTGTGAGACAAAACTGCACATTCCAGGGTGGCCTTTTATTGTGGGCAGTATAAGGTACACCTGTGCACTACCCATGATGTCAGATCAGCATCTTGATGTGGCACACCTGTGAGGTGGGATGGATTATCTCAGCAAAGCAGAAGTGCTCACTATCACACATTTAGACTGATTTGTGAGAAATGTTTGAGAGAAATGGTAATATTGTGTATCTGGAATGAATTGTAGATCTTTAAGTCCATCTCATGAAAAATGGGAGCAAAAACAAAAGTGTTGCGTTTATATTTTTGTTCAGTGTATGTATATGTATACATATAGTTTTTTTTGTGTTTGTGAAAACGGGTCTTTAATCGGGGAAACGGAGCGGGTAGAGCAGGACGGAACGCAGGCATTGACAAACTACAATGACGGACAGGGCAAACAGGTAAGACCAGGACTTAAAATAGGTCATGACTAATCAAAGTAATCGGGCAAAGCAGGAGACGATCAGGGAAGCACACGTGGGTAATCAGGGGGCGTGGCACACACGAGGAGCGGACAAGCCGGGCATATATGTATATCTATATAAAACCTCATTAATGAGGGACAGGGAACAGAACGGACAGACAGAACTGGCACAGGGGAAGGAGCCAGGACAAGACTTGACATAAGACAGGAAAGGCAGAGAAACAGATCAGAAAGGGGGACACGGAGGGAACAGGCAGGACAAAAGGACCGGGAGTGAACGAAGGGAACATCGGGGAAAGAGGAGCAGAAGCCAGAGGGACGAGGGACAAAGAGAGGAGGGACAGAGACAGGAGGAACAAAGCGAGGGGGAGCAGAGGCAGGAGGGACAAAGACGGGAGGCCAGGGAGAGAAGGAGGGGGAACCAAGAGGAGCCCGAGGGAGACCCAGCGGGCGACGGGAGGCAGCCGGAAGGGCTGCAGGCGGCCGGGAGGCCGGAGCCGGAGGGGCCGAGGAGACGGGGTGAGGGACAGACGCAGGGACGAAGGAGGGAGTCGGAGGGGAGACCAGGGAAGGGGACGAAGGAGCTGGAAGGGACCCTGGCGAGGGCAAGGAGAGAGGGGGAGCCGCAGCAGACGGCGACGTCCTCCGACACGCCAGAGCGGGAGGACCAGCAGGCGAATGAGGAGCCGCCGTCGGGGGGCCCGCAGGCAACCGATAAGACGCCGGAGGAGGGACCGAGGCAGGGCGACGAGGCCGCGGAGGGGGACCCGCAGACGACAGCCGACCCGGAGGGCCAGGACCCGCAGGTGCCGACCAAGCCCTAGCGCCGGCGAGGGAGGGCGAGCCAGGGGGCTGGGCGGGTGGGACCCCAGCCGTGCGTCTGTGTCCTCTCCCCTTATGGGACACAGACATAAGGACCTGCGGCCGGGGTCGGGCTCGTCGGGGTGAGGGTACCAGAGTCACAGGGGGAGAAGGGACTGGAGTGGGGCCAGGGACTGGAGCTGCAGGCTGCAGAGGGGGCGCCTGCCCGGGAGCTGCAGGCAGGGAAAGCGCCTCGGACGTGGGCGCGGTAGCTGCAGGCAGCGGAGACGGCTGCTCGGGCTCTGGGGCCGCAGGGGGCACTTATTTTATTATATAAAATAAGTGTCACACAACCGGGGTGACATGCCTTGCCTGCTTGTGGGATGAGGAAGACTCAGGGACTGGAAATGGGATTAAAACTGAAGATGTGCTCATTCCTTTGTGTATTTACAAATTTTCCTTCCGTCAGACATGAGGAGTTTGCTGCTATATTTGGCACTAATAGAGATTCTGATGCTGCTATTTTTATTGTCTATTAGTTTGTTATTATTTACAAGTTCTGTTGTGTTTTTGCATTTTTCTCTTCTGGTTAATTAACTGCTGTCTGTTTGCTGTGAAGTATGAGTGTGGTGAGTAAGACTCAGGGACTGGAAGTGGGATTACAACTAAAGATAACATGCTTATTCCTTTTTGTATTGTTTACAAATTTCCTTCCGTCAAACATGAGGAGTTTGCTGCTATATTGTGCACTAACAGAGATTCTGATGCTGCTATTTTTATTGTTTATAAATGTGTTATTGTTTCCAAGTTGAGTATTCAATAAATGCTAAATTGAGAAATTTTGTGTATCGTTTGTTATTATTAGTGTGATATTTTACCATGCAAATAGAGGGGAAAACGTCCAATTATCGGCCAAAAAAAATCAGCAGCATATATCGGCCATCGCCTGACCCTTGACTTGAAAAACCCATATCGGTCGACCTCTAGTAACAGTACATTCTGTCCAATTCATCCATCGAGTTAAGTCACACACCCACTTGAGGGGGCACTCCGGCAGACGTGAGGATGGGGATGTTCTTTCCGCTATAACATCCACTGCAGAAGTACATCTCGCTCCTGTTCACAGGGCTTACTTCAATGATGAAGCAGGGCTGGTTGTCTGGACAAGAAGTTGTCCTGCTGCTGGGTCTCGGTGCCGTTTTTCCACCTAAGCTTGAAGGTGGAAATGTGTTCCAACTTGGTCCCTGGGACTGCAGCATAGCCAAACATCGCGAGCAGCGTCGGCCACACCCACCACCAGAACCATCACACCGTCCTATACACATAAAGAAGAACTAAAACATAGAGTGTTGTGACAATCTATGCGTTAATGTTTGGCAGCATAGGTGATTCATTAAAATTATACCGAAGAATGGAAAATGTGATATTTAGAATATTTTTTGCCATTTAGTAGCTAATTTAAGCACTTACCCAATGCCTCAATTTGTTTTAGGTCAGTAATGTCTGAGCCAAAAGAATGAATGTATGAATTTAATACAATTCACCCACTCCCACCCACACACAAATCTGAAATTCAATTTAAGACACTTCTTAAACATTAGTGCATTAACAAAAAAGGAAAATCTTAAGAGATTCAGTAGGATTTTCTATGTTAGACTTAAGCTAATAGTTCAATAGTTTTTACATATTTCAATATACCAATTTGACTTTAATGTTGAAACAGATGCTAAAACATGGAATAATTTCATAACTAGAGAAACATGTTATTCACAAACACTAGCAAAGGTAGCTTATAGTTAAGCTTACTTAAGTCAGCAAGTCAGGCTACAGTGTGTAAGAATAGTCGTAAACGATAATTTGTCTCAGTCTTACATGACAGAATAAGTAAACAGAAAATATAAAATGGCTGAAACAGCGTCATTAACGCCAGCTACAGTAGAGGCGCAGAAAAGGTGTCATGACTGAAGTATTCCCAAACTCTGGAAGACCGTATGCGAGCCTTTTTTGCCGCGTGTTTCTCCAGAGGCTCCGGAGCTCCGCTGGTTGAGACAGCCATGTTGGTTCATGTGCAGGGGGACGAGCGGCAAATTTCTTTTTTGCAGGGTGGTAGGTGATGTCTCATTAATATTTATGAGAGAAGTGCTACATGATTGGCCAGTGCATGCCAGTGCATGCCCAAAATGGTGCGGCACTGCATCCAAGCCTGCGGCACTCAGAGTCACAAATACAGTGGAAACCATTTGTAGTAATTACGTCTGTCTGGCTGATTTCCAACTAATTGATATTTGTATATTTATTACATGAATATAAGGTAATATAAGGTAATAGAAGAGGTATTTAATGGTTTTCCATCTGAGGAATTTGCAAAAAACTGCAGTGCATGATGGGTCGGACCTAAAGGCTGCCTTAACGTCCTCATCTGTATGACGACATACATCAAGACTAGGAAGGTGCATAATGTTCATGTCTGGTTGCGTTTGTTGGTCCAGAAAGTAATTCAATTTCGCCATGTAGGTTGCGTTCTTAAAAACTGCTTGGATATAGCCCGATTATATGCTGTGGGCCTTTTAATTTCTTTGTTTACCAGGTAGGCTACCTTCTTTAAACTGCGTTTTGTTAGACTACATATTTAGGGAGGTCTTTATAAATTTATAGTAGTCTTCATAAATATGTGCATAGTTTAGCCTAACCCAGCCACTTAAGGGAGAAAGCCAGCTCAACTAGGTGTCGGTCCCAAGCCCGGATTAATGGGGAGGGTTGGCGTCAAGAAATAAAGAGACTGTATCTTCACTGCATGACTGATGTCAAAATGTGTGAAATATGTGGTTGTATTAATAAATGCATTAAAGTAGGTTAATGATTCTGTGCTGTCTAAATTGTATAGAAAATTTCTACGTATAGCCAAACAAATCTCCTCCTGTTTGAAAAGGCATAGAAAAAGCAATTTAGCCACTAAAACTTTACAGTTTTTGTGAGGGACAGTCGAATTCTCTCGTTTCTCTCGTCAAGTTTTTTTGTGATCCTGCACCTACACTTTGCCGGCCCCAGGAGGATGGGCTCCCCCTTTGAGTTTGGTCCCTCCCAAGGTTTCTTCCTTCTTGGGAGTTTTTCCATCCTATCGGCGCCTATGGCTTACTCACTGGGGGCTTTGGGTGGGCATGATATAAAGCAAAGCATTTTCCCTCCCAGTTTCCTCCTCTGGTCCACATTGCAGGACCATCAGCCATCAGAAACAGTCAGACGGTCTCCTTCAGCTTCTTTAGTGTCCTTGGAAGCCAAGGCAGTTTTAGGTCTGAGAAGAGGTTTATCAGAAGGACACATATTACGTCGTTTGTCCTGAAATGTAACATGGGGAGGAAAAGTTAAGCGGTTTAGTCAGATTGGAGTCGTTTATTCAGCAGTGGCAGCGCCAGTGACTTAATGCTACAGGTGCTATAGGGGAGTGAGATTATTTAGACCGGGTGCTTTAGCTTTTCAGCTTTTTCAGCTTATGTAGATGGTGTATAGAAGCACACAGCACGATAAGCTACAGCATGGATAAAATAGGATAAAATATGAAATTCTAACGTCTAGCTCACAGAGCCTCTATGTGTACTTTGAAGAAAAAATACACTACAAGTATGCTGTAAAAACCGCAAAAATGTCTTACACAATATACAGATTTTACAGATAGTTAAAGAAAAAATGAAACCAATATTTTGGGGGTGCTGTGGGGGTACTATGGTCATTGGAGGAGGAGCTAGAGCCCCCCCCCCCAAGCTTTTCCTTGGTGCTGCCACTGTTGTTCAGATTAAAAGTAACATTGTCATTAATAAACAGTACTCTGATCAAATTTTTGCATGTACAAACACAATCAAAGTTTAACCACATGTTTAGACACAATTCACACACCTGTTACATTTCCATAATGCTAAGACTCTCTACACTTACTTCATCCACTTTCTTGTTTGGTACACAGTCATTTGATGGATGTGTAAGATCATTACCAGACCGTCTGCTGCAAACTCTACAGTTAATGAATGGCTGCAAAAACACACAGACACACAAAAACAGTATTTAAAGAGTGGTGGGCAATAAATACAGTGAGAGAAGGTGTAGTAAAGATATATCTAATGATTTAAGGCAGAGCTGCTGGAGTGCAGGGTTTAATGACACAGAACAATTTTAGAGGAAAGAGCTTCCAAAGCAGGGTCACCATAAGGCTATATTATACAAAGCAAGTTCATCTAAAAGTATGAACAACAAATCCCGTTTAACTGAACACTGCTCTGTATTAAAATACTGTCCTCCGATCAAGCTAAGTGGTCCTGTAGTTCACTATTTAAAGAGGTAAATTTAAAGGGTAATTCACACTGCACATCTACCCTGCTCTGACCAGGTTTAATTACTGGCTTTCTAATTAAAACAAGAGTTAAGTCCTGCCCTTTCACCACAAAACACCACACTGCCATTTAAGGCTGATTTCAACAATGAGTTTTAGTTAACCTGGCTCGATTGAGTTAACTCTGGGTATGTAAAACCCGCTTTGTAGTACAGCCCACAGGTCTTTAAATAAGGCCAGCTAGGGTTCATAGCTCGAAGCATAATCTACAGGTCACCCCTCAGATGATTAGCATTTGCTTCTGCCTGGTAATCCAGCCTTTAAGCCTGTAAACCTACTAAAATTTGAGAATAAGGTGAAGGAACTGGCTCTTTGAGGCCACCTATGTATTTGTTACTTTATTGTTGGCTAACTTTCCCCCGCAGGGCATCAAAAAAGTTAACATGAACCTAAATTAATTTGCTAACTGATATGTCCAATGCTCACAGTCACAGTGACTCTTTACTTACCCTCTTGTCCATGAAAATACAGTCAGCCCGATGGTCTGTTGCAGTTGACTTTGGACATTTTGTTGCTCTCAAGAGAATCTCAATGTCAATGTATTCACTGCTGATCTAAATCACATAAACACGTTATATACAAAATTGCCTACAACTGTTTTAAAGGCAATATAACAAACAATAATCACCCAAAAAATGGCAAACTGTCACAGACTTGACTGCAGCAGATTCAGAGAGAAACTGTGAGAAGGTAAAATTGACCAGGGCTGAGATATACAACCATCACTTTCATTGTGAAGAGACATTAAGCATCATATGCATTGAAATTAAAACATCAAAATCAATGTGATACTCATTAGTTCAGCTTGCAGATGATGAAAGTTTCACACTTTTGTAAACACTTTCTCAGCAGTTACCTTCGGACGGCCCTGGATGTTATAGAAATTCATGTGCTGACGGGTTCCTTGATGAGCATTTTCGACTGCGAGTTTAATGGCCGTCTTGTGAGTGCAGGGAGACTGTGGTAATCTTGCTGGGCCTCTGTGGAGATAAGCAGAGCTCCATAAGCCAAAACCAGAAGCAGCAGGCGGGTCATCTTCCTCTCAGCTTTGAAGGGAGAAGCAGGACTGAGGACACTGATCTGTGGTCCCCTTATCCAGCACGTCCAGGGGCGTGTCCTTCACTCGAAACAAACAGACCTTTGAACAACATTGGAAAACTCTTCAGGATGAATTGAGGCAGGTGGTCAAGTGGGTTTATTGTTATTTCAGCAATATACACAGTACACAGTGAAAGGAAACATTGTTCCTCCTGGACCACGGTGCAACACAAAGAAGAAAAACAGAAACAACACAAGATGACACAAGTGCGGGCAAGATAGAACTATACAGAGTGAAAGGAGCACAAACAGAGGGAGAAAGTGCAAGATAAACACAAGAGCAACAATACAATACTACAGGACAAGACAGCGCAGTCAAGAACACAGAGTGCAGCCAGAGCTAACCTGAATAGGGGCATCAAGGTTGCCAGGCAGGCAGAGAAACAGAAAATAGAGGTCTACTTCACATACAACAACCCACAGTGGGTGTGGCAGGGAATACAACACATTACAAACTTCAAAGGCAACAACACCGTCACTGTTAACAGCAACGCCCTTTTAGCAAAGGAGCTAAACAGCTTCTTTGCTCGTCTGGAGGAACACAGAGCAGACATAGCCACACTGCCCCCTCCCCCAATCTCCAGCACTCACAGACTCCCTCTGCAGGAACACCACGCGAGAAGGCACATTGCATCTCTAGGTGTGTGGAGTTTAAGACAAGGCAAGTGATGCTACGATAATATAATTCCTTGGTAAGACCCCACCTAGAATATTGTGTGCGGGTTTGGTTACCATACCTTAAGAAGGACATTGCTGCCTTGGAAAAGGTGCAACGTAGGGCAACGAGAATGATTCCTGGTCTTAGAGGAATGTCTAATGAGGAGAGGTTAGCTGAGCTGAATCTGTTTAGCCTCGAGCAAAGGAGACTAAGGGGGGACATAATCCAGGTGTTTAAGATTCTAACAGGTCTGGATGCTGTTCAGCCAAATGGCTATTTCAATGTTAGTTTAAATACCAGAACTCGTGGCCATAAGTGGAAATTAGCTGGAGAACATTTTAAAACGAATTTGATGAAGCATTTCTGTACACAGCGTGTAGTTAGAGTATGGAATAGTCTTCCTGTTATTGTAACACAAGCTAAAACCCTGGGTTCTTTTAAATCAGAGCTAGATAAGATTTTTGAGCTATTAGCTAAGTTCTCCTCAAAGGAGCTTGATGGGCCGAATGGCCTCCTCTCATTTGTAAATCTCTTTGGTTCTTATGAGTCAGCTTACAGAGATGAGGTCCAGAAACTGATAGGTTGGAGTTCAGCAAACAATTTGGCACTAAACAGCACAAAGACAAAGGAATCACTGACTTCAGGAAGGATGGAGGCGACACTGGCCTGCCTAGATGGATGGATGGATGTTTTTATTGACATTGTAAGTACAATGAGATTTAGTTTGGAACGCGCCAGCAGCTACACAGTATATTTACAATTATATAGATTGTGAGGCATAAAATAAGGTGTGAGTAATATAACATAACGACATAATATAAGTAATCATTAATTAATCATTACAGATGGTATGAGGTGTGAACCGCTAGGCTGCTATGGCATGTTTGGTATCAAACCGATGGAAAATCACTCCAGTTTCCAAATCTGGTCAGTGGTTACCACGAAAGTGAATATATCAAAAGTTACACCAGCCTAACGAAAATCATCAATACAAGGGAAATCACTCTGGTCATAAATCTCAAAAGGACTGATACAGACCCCCTTCCGAAAGCCCGCCAAATGGATGGTCAGCCATTGGTCCAGGAGTCGAATTCCTGGTCACTCCTATTCACGAACTTTACACTATAAAACCTGGCACCTCAGAACAAAGCCAGGAGAGGAGAAACAGAAGGGAGGAGAAAACAAAAGACCATCAGCACGAAGAGAGGCAGAGAACATCAGCCCAAGAGAAGAGAAGCCCACAAGAAGCCCTCCTGAAGCCTATCAGTGAAGACCCAGCTGGACAGAGAACTGCAACCAAGCCCAAGCTTCACCAGGAGAGGGAATCAGAGGGGCTCCACTCCAACAACCGCTGCAAACACCGCGCCTCCCTGAGTGCCATCACCCATCAGCTCATCAGCCTCCGCAACCAACTGCCAAGACCCCCCCCCCCCCCACTCTGCAACCAAGTAAACAAACTTCCTTTCATTTATAACAACCTAAACTCCTATTCACCTGCTATATTACTTTAGGACAGTATTTCCACAAATTGCTTGCTTTGCAGAACAGTATTTTCCCTTTTAAGGTTACTCATTTTAAATCTGGTCATTGCATTTTCATGATTACATTGTTTGTGTCCACTCCGTTATTTCGTGTTTATTGTTTGTTAGGTGTAATGTCTGTCTTATGTTAGTTATAGGAATAAATGCATGTCTTTTACACAACTTCAGCCTCCGTTCATTGAGTGCTCACAAGAATCCCTGCCTGTGCGATCTACGCTCTGAAACCTCAAATTCGCCTGAAATATCGCGAGACTCTCTCTCATTGGCCGTGAGGGGAGCTTCGCTACCGATCGTTTACATTACCTGGTGACGCAGCTCGTTGGACAAGCCTTCTATTCTAACCCAGGTTATTACGTGATACTGGTTATTAATGAGTTCCATTTAAGTCACACATTAACAGACTCACGGTGTTTCGCAATTGAGTTTGAGCCGACCATTCAGCATAAAAATTGGTTAATAATCACAAGGCACAAGGTTTAAACTTATTCTGAGCACACAATTTAAACTTTTTATGACCGAACGTGCAGTGAAGAAGCGCTACTGTCAACTGGTTGCAAAAGTCGCACTCATGGCAATCTGAAGGCATTTAAGCGGGATCATATGGGCTTATTATAGTTATTTTTATTTCTATTATTAGTAGTTATATTATTTTGTTTTATTTTCGGTGATTTCATTGTAGTTCTTTCGTATTAAACTGCAGTAAACTTTAACCCTATGTCTGACGAGATTCTCAGATGTAGCGCTTTGTTTCCAGGTTCAATTCGGACGAGTGTCTCCGTTTCTATATATCCTGGGAGAGATCTCTCTATTAGCGAACGGGAATACTTGTTATGAGGTTCTAACCTAAATTATGTTGCGCTTGGACATAAGACCGATAGCTTAGTTACCTATCAGGATCATACTCGTATGTGTGTGCCTGCTTTAGACAAAGCAAGTTTAACACAACTTTGCGCTGTGAGCCAAGTGTGTGTCATTTAGAAATTGGGAGTCTCCTGTGCTTGAGACCCGCCGTGGTTAAGCACCATTTGCGACGAGATATAGTGCACTCACAATTTAAATCTGTCGCCGTAACGCGTGCGCCGTCTCGCTTCAGTAATTGTTTTAAGGGGTTTTATACTGTGCAAGGCACAGAAGAAGGCCACAAGCAGCATGCGCATGCATTAAATGTGTGTGTCACTCATCTAGCGTCGGCAACCGCCTAGCTATATCTTTGGTTACCTCTAGTGGTCAGGCATAGAACTACCACTCCATTTCGAAATTGCGCCTCTAGTGGCCAGGCATAGAACTACCACTCAATTTCGATATTGCGCCTCTAGTGGCCAGGCATAGAACTACCACTCCATTTTGATATTGCGCCCCCGGTGGTCAGGCATAGAACTACCACTCCATTTCGATATTGCGCCCCCGGTGGTCAGGCATAGAACTACCACTCCAGTTCGAAATTGCGCCTCTAGTGGTCAGGCATAGAACTACCACTCCATTTCGAAATCGCGCTTCTAGTGGTCAGGCATAGAACTACCACTCCATTTCGATATTGCGCCCCCGGTGGTCAGGCATAGAACTACCACTCCATTTCGAAATTGGGCTTCTAGTGGTCAGGCATAGAACTACCACTCAATTTTGAAATTGCGCTTCTAGTGGCAAGCCATAGAAGTACTACTCCATTTCGAAATCGCGCCTCTAGTGGTCAGGCATAGAACTACCACTCCATTTCGATATTGCGCCCCCGGTGGTCAGGCATAGAACTACCACTTCATTTCGAAATTGCGCTTCTAGTGGTCAGGCATAGAACTACCACTCAATTTTGAAATTGCGCTTCTAGTGACAAGCCATAGAACTACTACTCCATTTCGAAATCGCGCCTCTAGTGGTCAGGCATAGAACTACTATTCCATTTCGAAATCGTGCCTCTAGTGGTCAGGCATAGAACTACCACTCCATTTCGAAATTGCGCCCCCGGTGGTCAGGCATAGAACTACCACTCCATTTCGATATTGC
The DNA here is from genome assembly GCF_023856365.1 of Brienomyrus brachyistius. Taxonomy (NCBI): domain Eukaryota; kingdom Metazoa; phylum Chordata; class Actinopteri; order Osteoglossiformes; family Mormyridae; genus Brienomyrus; species Brienomyrus brachyistius. The sequence continues at coordinate 38,992 of NW_026042410.1, read as the reverse complement.
GCCCCCGGTGGTCAGGCATAGAAGTACCACTCCATTTCGATATTGCGCCCCCGGTGGTCAGGCATAGAACTACCACTCCAGTTCGAAATTGCGCCTCCAGTGGTCAGGCATAGAACTACCACTCCATTTCAAAATCGCGCCTCCAGTGGTCAGGCATAGAACTACAACTCCATTTCGATATTGCGCCCCCGGTGGTCAGGCATAGAACTACCACTCCATTTCGAAATTGCGCTTCTAGTGGTCAGGCATAGAACTACCACTCAATTTTGAAATTGCGCTTCTAGTGGCAAGCCATAGCAGTGCCACTCCATTGAAATTGCACCTCTAGTGGTCCGCCATAGTAGGTTAACAACATCTGAGTTGGGTCTCTGGTGGTCAACTGCGGTGATACAACACGCATAATTGGACACACAGGTTCTTGCCTGAAAGCAGGAATCAACTTCACAGACTAAATCAGTTTGATCACAATACATTAACATCCAATTAGGTTATTGTTGCATAACTAATTGATGTTTACAATTGAATAAGAAACACAATTCATTTGGTTTGATTCCCGTTTAACCTTTTTGATTTATTTTAGGTTTTATTTCACCTTATGCTTTCATTCATTCCATCTCCCCCAACAAGGGGACTTGCATAGAAGTTCAACCACTATTAACAACAGTAAACCAGTTACGTACACAATCCCATCAGGAAGTCGTTTGGATGTGATCAGTTGAGCCCTTCGGGTGCTGGGTGCTTACCATTCGCTCTCTGTTGGTTGAGCTTGTCTGTGGCTCTGCTGTCACTGCTTGTGATCGTACAGTTTGTCAGAACCGAAGGGGAGTTCTCAGCAATTGGATGCCCAAAAGCGTGTCAGCCCGGCTACACCCACTGACTCATTACGGGCAAGGCTGACAGGTACCTCAGGCGGTCATTACAACTTTTGAGCAGGACTTCGTTTAGGGTGAGTTCTGAGAACGGCCCTAGCTTGGACTCTCACTAGGGTGGGTGATACCTGAAGGCAATTTTGCCAGCCGATAAGCTCCACCTGGGTTGTCTCAGTTGTGCATACAGAATACGCCCTTCCAAGTTAACATTGCTGGGGATCGGGGGAGTGGAAGCCGGACTCAGGCTTGCTTGGCTGGGAGAATGATTCCTGGTCTTAGAGGAATGTTTAATGAGGAGAGGTTAGCTGAGCTGAATCTGTTTAGCCTCGAGCAAAGGAGACTAAGGGGGGACATAATCCAGGTGTTAAATCTGGTCATTGCATTACATTTTTTTTGTATCCACTCCTTTATTTCGTGTTTATTGTTTGTTAGGTGTAATGTCTGTCTTATGTTAGTTATATCCATCCATCCATTTTCCAAACTGCTTATCCTACTGGGTCGCGGGTGGTCCGGAACCTATCCCGGAATGTGGAATGGGCACGAGGCAGGGAACAATCCAGGATGGGGGGCAGCCCATCACAGGGCACACTCACACACAAATCGTGATTATATTATTGCACTATACTGTATAAATAAAAAGTAAACTTAATACCAGTTGTGGTAATAAAGTGCACAGAGAGTAAGAGAGAGTAGGGTTTCACATAAACGTATGTTCATTAGCATTTAGTATTCTGATGGCTTTGGGGTTAGAAGCTCTTATTAAATCTGGTTGTTCTGCAATGCATACTGCGGTAACGTTTACCAGAGGGCAGAAGTTCAAACATCTCATGTGCTAGGTGCGTGGGATCTTTTTTAAATATAATTATGCATATGTAGAACTAGGGATATGATCCTGTTAAGTATGATAGTTCTGTCTCATTATTGCAGGATCGACATCCATAGTAACTGTGGTGATCTATCCATTTGTGTGCATGTCTGTGTGTGTGTGTGCGAGCGGGTATACCTATCCTACCCCATAGCGTGATAAATACCTGTTTTTTTTTTCCCTTATGGGGACCACGAAACTGAAAACCAGGAAAACTCTATTTTATAAAAATATGTGACTGCTGTGGAAAAACTAAAAATGCAAAACCTCTTTTATTTTGCTTGGTTACTTATGGTTATGGTTAGGGCAGGGTGGGGGTTAAGATTGTCATAGTTAGCGTTAGCATTTATCCAATAGAAGTCAATGAGCGGGCCCCATAAGGATAGGTATACCCTATGTGTGTGCATGTGTGTGTTTGTCCCATATTGCCTGGGCTTCAGGATACCTCATAACCCGGAACTTCATCAGAAGTAGTTAGAAAATGGATGAATGGATGGATGGATGGATGGATGGATGGACAGATCAATAAAAGTACAGAACATCCATTTTACAAAGAACCATCAACACTAAATGTATGCACTGGTCATGCTCCTGGAAATTAAACTTCTTTTCTGAAAAGCAGCATGTTCATAAATTAGCTGCTGTTATACCTTGGGGGAACAAATGCAGATGAAATTGTTTTGCAAAAATTGTTTTGCAGTGGCAAAACAGTTCTGGCTGCCTGTGCTGCCCTGCCTGCCCGCCCTCCTGCCCATTACGTCCTGCCTGTGCCACCCTCCTGCCTGCCCTCCTGCCTGTTTACGTCTTTCCTGTGTGCCCTGCTGCCAGTTATTCTGTATTTACATCCGGACTTAACTAATTGAACCATATAAACCATATAAATCAGGACTTTGTTAACGTGACTTCTGACCTGTGGAGGATGGGCTCCCCCTTTCACTCTGGTTCCTCCAAAGGTTTCTTACTATGACTGAGTTTATCCTTGCCAATGTCGCTTTCTAATTTTTCAGGCTAGATCTTGCTCACTGGGACAATTGGGCAGGGACAAAGTAAAGTGCTTTGAGACAATGTAAGGCTATGAAAATGTACTATACAAAATAAAGTGAATTGACTTGAGTAATGTGGCACAAAGCAACCCTTCTTTGCCACAGGAAATGTCTGGTGCAATTTCTTTTTTAATTGTACATGTCAATTGCATAATACCCTAAACTAATTCATTATTATTTCTATTATTATCATCATCATCAGTATTTCATTAGTATTCCATGGTATTTAGATTTTTCAGGAATCAGTGTGTGTACTGTATACTTTTTAATTTATTTGCACTATGTGTAGTGTCTCTGCAGCTGTATATACTTGCTGCATTATGCACAAGAACTTCCCTCAGGCATCAGTATAGTTAATCAAATGTAATATTTCTTGCTTGTTTATTAAGTTGTTTTAGGTATTTTGTGTGTTCCACTTAATTTAGTGTAATTAGTCCTAGTTGACTCAGGTTTAGTTAGATTTTTCCTTCTGTTGTTCCTCTGCATCATGCTACTGTCATAAAATTTCAATGTCTTACCTAACTTAAGAGTTTTGTGCATTGTGTTTTGGAGAGAAAGAAATCATTACTTTTTTTCTTTAGATTCATCCACTGATTCTATCACCTATGACACATTCCCCCTGAATATTTGTTTGTTTATTTATGTATTTGCTTGGGGGATGGAATTAACAAACAGAAATAACTGAATGAATCAGGGTAGTGAAAAACATTTATAAACTTATCATTTTGGTATTGGTACGATCCTGTTCTGGTTAGTTAGCCGAGGGAGTAAATCATCCGGAGTTTCATCTCTCAATCTCCTCCTACACCCACTCAGCATCACAGTATGGACTCCCCAATGCAACTGATCTGCACGTATTTGTACTCTGGGAGGAAATTGAAGCCCCCATAGGAAAAACTCAAAGCCTACAGACATATGCACAAAACCAGGGGACATGCTCAGTTCTGCAGGCCTGGAAGTGTGAGAGAAGGCTATTTATTGAGTTTCCCCTCTGCCCCTGGTAAAGATGAAACATGCACAAGTCATTAAACACACATATACTTACATGAAAGTCTGACTGATACTGGAGCTTCCAGTGCCCGTAAACCAGGTACTGGGGTACTCCATTTCCTTCTTGATAATTAGCGCCATTGAAAAAAAATCGGTGCCTTTCCTAATATTAACTGACTCTCAGACAAATGTACTGCTTGAAGACCCTGCCACTATTCGCATTTTCCAGCAGGAGTCACAAATCTTCATTGCATTCAGTTTATTCTCAGATGAGCTCATGCATGTTTCTATGTGCATCTTTACACTTAAACAAATACAGCTAACCTCTGTTGTTATATTCCATATATATTTGTCGTGACTGGCCTTTTTTCTCAAATGATGGATTTCTGAAACTAAAACTGACAGTATTCTAAAATATTTATATTGCCACATCATCGACACATGTTCTAATATGACATAGCATTCCCCTGGACCATAGTGCGACTTAGAGACAAGATATAACATGCCCTTCACGGTAAAACACTAGATAGGTGCAACACTTAATGTCAACGTTGTCAATGTCAATGTTGACTTAATGTCAACGTTAAATTCATGGATTCGCAAATTAAGTAACACGGTTACAGTACAAAAACGAGCAGAGCTGTGTATGGCATGACTATCTCGCGGCGGCGACAAAATATGCTTATCCTTCTAATTATTCAGAAGAAAATATATTTGCAAGCACAGCCGTTCACGGCTTCCGTACAAAAAGCTGTCACTACGCTACAGGAAGAATACACGACCAATATAGGATTTACACAAGTCTGCTTCTTTTGTTTTATTTAGTAACAACTTTCACAAAAATTGACAGCAATACTGCTAAAAGTGCAGATCTGTTGCCAAATTAAATAAACAAAGAAATTAATCATAAAAATATTCAAAGTATATACAGCCAGGGGCGCCGCTAGCAATTTTGGGCCCTATGACAAAATATGAGGTTGGGCCCCCCTATCACACCCATTCAGATCTCTGGGGGCCCCTAAAGGGCGTGGGCCCTTAGAATTGTCCCAACTTTCCCCCCCTTAGCGGCGCCCCTGTATACAGCTAACCATTTCCAATCGAAAAGTACATACAAGTCTCCAATATAAGTTATACAAGAGCGCAGATAAAACTTTTAAATAGTAATTAACCAAACTATATAAAGAATACAAGTTTGAATACAGGTAATTTGTATAAATTTTACTGTGTTCAGACTGAAAAATCAGCACCAGCCTTACACACATTGCAGTTCTGCTTTTTTCTTCTTTTAGCATAATTACCCGTTTCACGTTCACGAGGCAGAAGATCCCTGCAAATGTGAAAATTCACAAGTAACAGGCACCATTAACCTCAAGCCATAACAGTCTGCTAGCCTGAACAATAGCAAACTCTATGTATTACCAATTATTACGCAGGTTGTCACTTTATCAAATCATGACTGTTACTAAGAAGTGGGAGTGAAACGCGTGTCACGAGATCTCGCGATATTACAACATGACGAGATTTCTCGTTGGAGCGAAAAGCCGTTTCACGAATGCGCTGCAAATGAGCTGCTGTAAATATGTCGGCATCTGGACTAAATTACTATAGTAGATACCCCAGACACTTTTGAATCTTTTGTGTGTCAGCATTTCGGGTGCCCGGCGGAAAATATAAATGGCGAAAGGGAGACAGACAAAACACGAACCATCTGTAAGGACTGTAGAAAGCTAATGCCGCACACAGCGGCTAATGCTACTACTAACTACTATGCAAAGCCATTTGCAGCACCATCATAGCTCTTTATTTAAATTCACTGCAACCGGTGAAGAAAACATTTTTAAAAAAATGTTATGTTTATTATTGGGTGCTTTCCACTTCATGCACCCACATACAGCGCTAGCTTAAAGCAATGCATTCTGGTCCTGACGCAATGCATCATGGTTATATTTTTTATCGCCCGTTGCATTACGTCACCATGTCACATGGTACCAAAACTCCGCGAGAGCAAGACACATCAGGCAGCACCTCTTAGCAGGCTGCACAGGCTGGATCCGCCTCCATTACGACACAACTTTGCCCTTATTGGCTTAAGATTTTAGTTTACATACATGACGTTTGTATATCTGCTATTTCTCCCGAGAAGCAGGTAAAGCGGTAACTGCTTTTCAATTAATTTACTTGGTAAAATTAAATTTAAATAAATGATATGAATATTGTAATAGTACTCGTGAGCTTTGTTTGTTGTTAGTTACTGTAATGTTGCGCTGCTTTATTTGTTTAATCGTCTTGTCTGTGAAGACATTCAAGTTAATCAAATAAGAACTGCACTGTACACTGTACATGACCATAAAAACTTTGAATCCTTGAAATAAATGTTTTTGATCTTTTCCTTGGCAGTTATCTTTTTACACAGGGCCTCTATGTACACAATAGTTATTTTTTTCACGACTAACAGTATGGATCAGGAGTTGGTTATTGTAAAAGAAGTAATGTGCATGCAGGTGATATTTGTATAGATTTATATTACCCCTAGGTGATAAGTTTGACAGTCATTTCTTTTACCGTTTGGCCTCTCGGTTGAACATAATAGTGGCGCGAGCAGCTCCACTTGGTTTTTTAAAAATACTCAGCCATGAACTTTTGGTGAACTCAGGTGAATCCCTTCCTTCAGTAGTAAACCTTGGTAGTTTCAGCCGTTTACACATTATCTCACTAAAAGGTTGATAATATATTTGTCCTTTTACATAGTGATAAAATATACGCGATAAAAATGTGAATATTCATAGATTCAGGACTAACAAAGTAGCTAACAGAAACTCAGACTAACAAAAGGTGCAAATACATACTCAGTTGGTTCCATTGTGTTGATTACATTATAATGTTTACATTGTAATGATTATATCATGGATATTTGGCATACTTTTTATAAAATCGTAATTCTTATATTCTGCGTTATATAGTGCTAAATAATATTCCATAGATGGATGGACTTTATTAATCCCCGTGGGGAAATTGTGTTTTTTATGTCTCCCTCAACTTACTCTTTGTGGAGTAAGTTGTCCGCGAAGTGCAGCTACCTGTTGGGGCGCCCAGGGAGCTGGGGGTTAAGGGCCTTGCTCAAGGACCCACAGACGTGCTGAGGCTGGGTTAGTTTCAACTGGTGACCTCATTACAGGCACAAGGACTGACCCCTGCCCCCCAACTGTGTATGAGTAGCATTTATGCTGTTTCTTGAGTGTGAGCTAGTACATAAACCAGCTAGTGCTCACCATTGCAAAAATACTCTAGCTTTCTGTCATACACATTTTTTATTTTCTTACATTGTCCGTTTTTGTTCATAGTCTGTAATATTCTGAATAACGACAATGTAGAGGAAAAACAGATTAAATTCTCCTTGTTTGTAATTTCCCCATGTAATCCACTGCCTTGTGGTAAGAGGTGCAAAAGTCAGACGCGTTGAATGATGAGGATACGATATTGAGTTTAGTTCTTGAGAGGATTTTTTCATATGATATTTTAACACACAGTACTTTGAACTGGTTTGTTTGGCGCAAAAGGGCCGATATGCAGACACCATCACACATGGCAAATACGGTCAATGACTGTTTCACTTTGCACCTTCAGCCCTGAGCCGCGTAATCTCAGCACCTTTAATAACAACCATTGCTGCCTCCTACAGGTGGGAATACACTTAGACAATAGTAAATATCACTAAGGCAGGCAAGTACCTCTCGTTTCAAGTGTTGCAATACTATATAACATTATATTATAAACAATAAATACGAATAAATAAAAAACATTAAACAAATAAACATAATCAATAATATTCATGAATAATTATGCTTAATATACAAATAAAAGAATAGCTCCTGCAGATGATTTCAGATAACTACTGGAACAATGAGTTCTGGAGGGGAGCAAGCTCTGTTACATGCTATAGAAATGTTGATCTGATTCCTTTCATTATCAGATTGTTACCACTGTTTAAAAACCACAGATATTGTATTCTGATTGTATGCATTTCCTTATTAGGGCATGTCAGTTACTTCTGTTAAAAAATCCGTTTATTCTGACGTCGTAAATTTCCTGATCAGAGTTTACCCTCTTTAAAAGTGATGGAGGTCCACTTGTGCGAAAGATACATCGATATGCATATGAGATTTCGTTTGTGCCAAAAATATGTAAATAGCACACAGTCCATGTCGGACTGAGCATGTGACAAAGAATTTTTCTGTGACAATTCTATTTTGTCAATGAGTTTGTCTGTGGAGCCCCTGAAGGGACCTAATGGTGTCCGCTAATTAGATACCCAGAAATAAACTGTGTGGCTCCTGCCCAAGCATTGCTGCCCAAACAGCAGCTTCCTCCTTATGCCACCGAGGGAGGAGTAGCCAGTGGTTCCCCTGCCCCTTCCCCTCTCCCCCCTGCAGACGAGGATCATAACCATTCAGCACCCGACTCTACCTCCTTCTCGGTGAAGAAGTGCCGTGGCGAAACACTCAGGCAGCAGGACGAGGGTAGCAGAAATTCTTGCCCCTATGTTGGTATGTCCAAATCCTCAAGGGGGAGATAAGGTTTGCTCATCTGACACTGTAGATGAAGGAGTTGAACATAAGAACATAAGAACTATACAAACGAGACGAGGCCATACGGCCATCAAGCTCGCTTGGGGAGAACTAAACTAATAGCTCAGAGTCGTTAAAATCTTATCTAGCTCTGATTTAAAGGAACCCAAGGATTCAGCTTGCACTACATTATCAGGAAGGACTATTCCATACTCTACACGCTGCGTAAAGAAGTGCTTCCTTAAATCCAGCTTGAAAATGTTCTCCCGCTAATTCCACCTATGGCCACGAGTTCGTGTATTTAAACTAATGCTGACAGTAACTATTTGGTTGAACAGCATCCAAACCTGTTAGAATCTTATATACCTGGATCATGTCCCCCCTCAATCTCCTTTGCTTGAGACTGAACAGATTAGCTCAAGTAACCGTTCCTCGTATGACATTCCTCTAAGACCAGGGAATCATTTTTGTGGCCCTACGCTGCACCTTTTCTAAGGCCACAATGTCCTTTTTAAGATATGGTGACCAAACCTGCACACAATATTCTAGGTGAGGTCTCACCAAGGAATTGTATAATCTTAGCATTACCTCCCTTGACTTAAACTCCACACACCTGGAGATATACCCCAACATCCTATTGGCCTTTTTTATTGCTTCCCCACACTGGCGAGAATGGGACATGGAAGCATCAACATACACACCAAGGTCTTTCTCATGATCAGCTACCTTTATTTCAGTGACACCCATGAAATACCTGTACTTTATATTTCTGCTCCCTAGATGGAGTACCTTATATTTATCGACGTTAAATTTCATCTGCCAGGTATCGGCCCAGTCCACTAATTAAATCAAGATCCCGCTGTAGCTGCTGAGCCACTAATTCAGTATCTGCTACACCACCCACCTTGGTGTCATCTGCAAATTTCACCAGTTTACTGTATATATTGGTATCCATATCATTTATGTAAATTAGGAACAATAGTGGTCCTAAAATCGAACCTGCGGTACCCCACTATGAACGCAAGCCCACTGTGAGTTGAAGGACATTGCCAGTGACCTGCTGGACCCCAGGCAGAACAGGCCTCACCATGCGACAGCCCTTCAGAGACTGGTCCTCCTGCGCATGGACTGGGGCATGATGCATCAGTTTAAACAGGAGCCTGGTAAATCCTGCGAGTGCTACACCAAGCGACTGATGGCAGCATTCTCCAACTACAGTGGGATGGACTCCACAACGGACCGAGAGTGTATGTGATGTAAAATACACTAAGATAGGTAAAAACTCTTTGTGGACTAAGTAAAACAAACATTTTATGTTCTAGTTTTCTTAAAACTACTGAAACAAATAATTGGCTACACTGCAGTTCCGCTGTTTTGTTTGGCACCCCTGCATGTCGTGCATTGTGTGGAAAAAACCTGAAGGCTGAGGAATGTTACGTAACACAGCTAGAATGTAAAAACTCTCTCTGGTGTAATTCACTGCATAAAACCAATGGTGTTAAGTGTGATGTCTTCTTCATAACACTCCCTGATGTTTGTGTCCGTGACCATGAGATAGGGTGGGCTGCTTTTCTTCCTTCCTTTGACTAGTATTCCTCCTAAATTGTTCATCTGTATTTGCTGCATTGGTACTTGATGTGCGTGTGCCTTGTGTCACGATCGCCATTTAACGGGGAGCGGCGGACGGGCAGGAAACAGGCAAGGCAGGCAGGATACGGGGATTTATTAGGAACACGGGGTGCAGGAAACATCTCACGCAGACGGACTTCAATGACGGACACTGAACTCTAGTAAGACATGAACTCAAATAGACAGGACTGATTGAAAATAATCGGACACAGCTGGGTACGATCAGGGAAGCACACGTGGATAATCAGGGGGCGTGCACACACGGTGGTCAGACTGTCCGGGACCTCCTCGGGGGACTAGGGCAGGAAAGTCTGGAGCTGGGTCAGGGACAGGAGTGGGGCCAGGAACAAGAGCCCCAGGGGGCACAGTCATTTGAGGCGGAGGGAGCGCCTCGGGCGTGGGCTCTGGGGCCGCAGGGGGCAGCGGAGGCGGCTGCTCAGGAGCTACGGGCAAAGCAGGCGGCGGCTGCTCGGGCTCTGGGGCCGCAGGGTGGCAGCGGAGGCGGCTGCTCGGGGCTGCGCAGGAGCTATGGGCGACGAAGGCAACTGCTCAGACGCTGTAGCAGGAACCCAGGACTTTATGCTCAGCCCACTGCTGTTAACTCCGATGACTCACAACTGAGCAGCAATGCACATTTCGAATTCCATCATCAACATCAGGCAGATGACAAGACTGTTGTGGGTCTCATCAATAAAAACGGTGACTCAGCTTACAAAGAGGTAGTGTGATGACTATCGGACTGCTGCAGAGCCAACAACCTGTCTCTGAATGTTGACCCAAAGAGATGGTTGTTGACGTTAGAAGAACACAAAACACAGAGTGACCACTCTCTGCTGCACATCGATGGCTCATCTGTGGAGATCGTAGAGAGTACCAGATTCCTTGTTGTCCATCTGGCGGAGAATCTCACCAGGTCCTTCAACATCAGCTCCATAGTAAGGAAAGCACAGCAGCACCTCTACTCTCCACGGAAGCTCAGAAAAGCCCATCTCCCATTCTCACACTCTATTGGGGAACTGTTGAAAGCACCCTGAGCAGCTGCATCACGGTCTGCTTTGAGAACTGTGTCGCCTCAGATCACAAGTCCCTACAACAGATAGTGATGACAGGTGAGAAAATCATTGGGAGTATCGTGTTAGAGAAATATGTACTTTTTTTATCATCATTTTGCTAGACGCTTAGAAACAACACCCTGCCGCAGCTTGATCTTAATTGAGCAATAACACGTCTCAAGAACTGTCGCTTGAATATTTCCACCCATATATGGTGACAAACAATGTTCAATGTCAGTTGCATATCCTGTTTGTGTTACCTCAATAAAAGACACTGCGAGGGGAGTTACTCTTTCGAAGTTGGCTGAGTTCGACTAGAGAGGCTGACACCTCGAGGTCAGGACCGGGCTTCCCTTTGTAAGGAAAAGTGGTAAAAATGTCCCAAGGTTCTTGGTTGATCATTTGAATGCAGACAATGTTAGGAATTTATGATCATGGGGGGAAGCCAGGGAGAGAATGGGGGTTCCAGTTGGCACCACTATGGTGATAAGGATAAGATAAGGTGATAAGAATTGAATTACAATGATCATAAAAGTCTCCACCCTGTCCTGTCCCGTCCCTGTCTCAGGATCCTCACACTCAGGGGGTCACTCTTTATATGTAAATTCACTCACAACACCTACACACAACACCTTGGTGGGGAGGGCCTTTTGGGTATAAAGGGGGGTGAAGAACTGTCTTCAATTTGTATCTGAGCTGCCTTTCAGTACCCGGTGTGTCTCTACACTGTATTACATTGTATTATTTTTGCTGTTCAATAAACCATCATTTTGCTGAAACTGCGGAGACTCTGCAAGTGGATTCCCTACACCTTGCAGCAAGTAAAACGTCATCACAGCTGTCTGCGTTGTTCTGTGTTCAGAGACTGGTTGTTCCAGCGCATCTTCAGAAGAAGATAACCCTAACATATCTCTCCCCTCCATCACAGATATTCACACCACACACTGCATCCGCAAAGCCACCACCATGTGGATGACCCCACCCACCCCTCACATTATCGTTTCACCCTCCTGCCTTCTGGAAATAGGTCCCGGAGCATTCGGGCCTTTACAGCCAGACTCAAACAGCTTTATCCCCCATGCCGTCAGACTACTGAACTCTCAGGGACTAATCTGATACCACACACACATACACTCATTAACACACTTTATTATTTAACTACTATTTTTTATCTTATTGTCGCCCATGTTTACAGTTACTTTTATTTATTTTTATTGCTACCTCATTGGACAACCAAACTGCGCCTTCTCAGTACTGGGTTTACTGTGCTGTTTGTGCTCGTTGTGTCAGTTGTCCTCTCTTTTTGCACTGTCCTGCAATGTTTGCACAGTTTTTTGCTCATTATGCACCATACAGTATGTTGCTAGGTTGGTATGTGTTAGTCTTCTGTTAATTTAAGTAGCACCTTGGTCGAGGGAAACAGTTTCTTTTGTAACTGTACTATACTCAACTGTGTAAAGTTAAAAATAACATTAAAGACCTACTTGACTTTTACTGAACAGGTGCTAAAGGAAATTACTTGCTTCTGGGAAAGAACTCCAGCTGAAATTCTGTACAACAATTATGGGAGACATATGGGAAGGACGCGGTGTCAGACCTGCCCCAGTGGGACGAATGTGGTTTTCCTAGTAACAGCAGCTTCAGTCCCAATCAGATAAGCCAGATGCGTCTGAAATTAGAGGAACGGGATCAGACTGGTTGCTCAGGACTAATGTGGGTAGAACTAAAACAGAGACAAATTGGACGGTGTTTCAATTGTGGGAAAATGAGACAAAGCAGGCAGAGGAGATGCGGGTGGCAAAGAAGCATGAGATAAGGAATGCAGAGAATGTGGATGAGGGTGAGACTCCTGTGAAAACTGTGTATTGAAAATTAGGGCCATAGTATTGTCATCCATCCTGTCAGGGTATGGAAATACACTGAGGGTAAATGGCCTAATGCAGGAAGTGTCTTAATCCTATAACATCCAGCTGATTCAGGCTGTGGGGGACAGTGTAGTACTGCACTCTTCTGGCTGGGACCTTGAATAAATGAATGAATGTTACATTTATACAGCCCTTTTCTAAGATACACAAAGAGCTTTACAGAAGCACTGGGGAGCCACTTCAACCCAAACGTGAGGCAGCAGGAGAGGGGGCCCAGGCAGAGAGAACAGCCAACAAGACGGGTGCTTCCACAGACAGGACGGGGGCCCCGGCAGACCAACGCTGACGACTCCTGGGACCAAGTCAACAGAGCAGCTGTCGTCATTGTGACTCACCCTCATACATCCATCCATTGTCTAAACCGCTTATGCTACTGGGTCGCGGGGGGTCCAGAGCCTATCCTGGCAGGATCTGTGCACGAGGCAGGGAACAACCCAGGACGGGGGGGCAGCTCATTGCAAGGCACATTCACACACCATTCACACACACATGCACTCCTACGGCCAATTTAGCAAGAGAGAACATGCAAACTCCCCACACATGTGACCCAGGCGGAGACTCGAACCTGAGTCCCAGTGGTGGGAGGTAACAGTGCTAATCACTGCACCACCAAGCAGCCCCACCCTCATACATGATTTCTGATTCTTGATTTTAATCCCCTTTTCTGTTTTTGGCAACATATAAAGTGCTGTGAATGTCACTGTCAGATTGTCATATCATCCTCCAGTTGTCCCTTGTCACCCTGGATGCACATTGAGTGTTTGCTAAATATTTTATCTTGTAGTGTTCCTGATTTTTTCCTGTGTTTTAATTTGCAATTCTCAAATTTCATGACTGGCATCCGTGGGGGACGATTAATTAAACCTGTTAACTTCTGCACTTCAATTTCAAACTGTTGGTAACATGTTGTACATATTTTTGTCTGATCTTTTCACCACCAGTGGCGATATAGCAACTCCAGAGTTATTGATGGCTAGAACAAAAAAAACACAGTAACACAGAGGTGTAGCTAAAAATTCTGGGCCCCTGACAGAATGTCACCTTGCGCCCTCTGTCGAATTTTACATTCTGTGAAAGAGATTTGTTGAGCCATCTTCCAATGTAATCCAATCCAGCTCTTTATTTGAAAAGCACTTTAAACAACCTTATGGACCAAAGTGCTGCACAAAGGAATAAATAAAAACATTCACACACTTAAAAACGAAGTAAAAGAAATTTAATAAAAACCAAAACATTCAATGTGAGTAAAAGGCCATTAATAAAAATTTAAAAAAATCAATTAATTAATAAAGAAAAGGCTAAGATTAAAATAAGATTTACTATTAAAATTAACATCTCACAATGTGTCAAAGGTGAAGGAGAAGAGATTAGAAGAGATTAAAAACGGACAGAGGGGATTCCTCTCTAATGTGAAAAGGCAAGTCATTCCACATTTTAGGAGCTGCGACTGCAAAGGCTCGATCCCCTCTAAGCTCACGCTGAGTCTTAGGAACCGTCAGGAACAGCTGATCAGCTGACCTGAGAGAGCGGGTTGGGGGTGTAAGGGTGAAGCAGCTCACAGAGGTCAGATGGAGCAAGACCACTGAGGGCTTTAAAAGCAAATAACAGAATTTTAAAATGAATCCTAAAATGTACGGGCAGCCAGTGGAGTGAGGCTAAAATGGGGGAGACATGCTCATATTTCCATGTGCGGCAGCATTTTGAACCTTCTGGAGGGTGAACAATAGTGGAGCCTCTAACCCCAACATAGAGGGCGTTACAGTGGTCCAAACTAGTAGTGACAAAAGAGTGGATTACTGTCTCAAAGTGCTGCCTAGAAAGAATTGGCTTTATTTTGGCCAACTGCCTCAATTGTAAAAAGCTTGACTTGACAACTAACCTTATCTGAGTGTCAAACTTAAGGTTGGTGTCGACTTTATGGTGTGTGATGTGTGATGACTGGTTTACAATATTGTTCAAGGAACCTAAAATTACAGTGGAGGTCAGAGGAGTGGAGTTACCAAAAACCAACACTTCTGTCCATTACCTCCCCCACTTCCTTGTTAGTTACAATATTTGTTCTGCATTACTGTACTGCTTTGGGAGCCTTTTGATATTAAGGTGAATAACACAGGTGAAAAATTAAGGTGAAAAAAGAGACAGATGCATTGACAGCAGTCGTGGCCACACTTTGGACTGGGAGTGTAAGAGCAAAGGAAACTGAATCCACTATGTTCTGTCCTGTAAATTTTTATTAAACACCACATGACACACATACGAGTCCTGTTTTAACTTTCAGGGCTGATGGTCTGCAGCCTGGCTTGTGTTCTACAGTGCAGCGCAGGTGCAGTCACTGTGCTGAGCCCGGCGTTATATTAATGACGCAGCCTTTCACACTGACCAGTGAGAAATAACCTTGAAAATGACTGTGCTCTTTGTGGTTCTCCTTTTTTCTTACACCAAGCAAGAGACTAAACATATTTTCTACTTATCAGTTATCAGAAATCAGAAATGTCATGCAGTAATCAGAGGTTAGACAGCAAGAATGACTTTTGTATTTTTATCTTTTGTCAATCTTTTATCCAGCGACTACTAATTCTCATCGGGGTCTGGAGAGGGTGGGACCTGTCCAGGAAGCACAGAGCACAGGGCCTGCATGGGATGCCATTCCACACAAGCAAAAACAATTAAGATGGTCAGATTTGCCTCACTGTGTGATTTTGACTGAAAGATGAACTAAGCACAGTCTTGTGTGTATAAAAATGCGTAGATTCATTTAACTTTAACAATGAGATTCAGGCAACATGACCTTATAGTGTTAATGATCGGTATCTTACTGGTATTAACTGAATTATGCAAAATTCTACATTATTCTATATTATTGCACCCAAATTGTTCATACTGACTAATGTAATTACTGACATCCTGGACATACTGCTTTTTAGGTTTGAATTTAAAATGTTAGTAGACAAATTCATGCTGTCAATAACATCTCACTTGCTCACCCACTTTTAGATAAAAATACCCTTTGTGGTTTTTCTAGTGAAGCAGTGGGCCTGAGCTGAGGACCTGATGGTTGTGTGGTTTTCGCTCACTGAGAAGAGAGACACAAACACCCTGCTCTCAGTCGGTCAGTCTTCCTGTAAATGCAGAGGTGAGACTGCTAGTGGAAAATTACTGACTGCAGCGTCAACAACACATATAAACAGCAGCACAAACAAAATGTTCACAAATGCAGGACATCTGTATGCTTACAGCACACATCAGACACGCTGACCCTCAGCACTGAGCTCCTCCAGGCTCTGTGCTCTCCCTCTTCTCTTCAATTTCTACACAAATCACTGCTGCTCCAGTGAAGATCCTGAATTTTGCAGGTGATACTACTGTGTTTGCCATCATAACTGAAGGTGATGAGTCTGCCTACAGACTGGAAGTCGTACAGCTGACCATCCAGTTCTGAACTCACATTATCCCAAATGTCCACATGCTTAGACTCCTCTCATCATCAGGGGAGGAGCGTCCCCTTGGCACTGTAGAGTAGATGGATGAGAGCAGGCTGATAACAAGGCTGTCATCAATTTTATGTGACACCTCTCACCCCCCCAGCAGACTATGGAGGCCCGTAAGGGCAGCTCCTTCAGTAAGAGACTCAGACACCCGGCGTGTGACAGAACGGTACCGCAGGTCATTGGGCCCCACAGCAGTCAGGCTTTATAATCTGCACTCTGCTCATTGAACTTTTCCCCTGTTCACTGTCTTCTGATACAGTTTCTATCTGCTGCTGATCTGCAATATTGTTCCTCCTTATTCACTGATGTGCAGTGTTGCATTGAGCCAGTGCATTATGCCCTGTGTGGCAGCTTCCTTTGGGAGGCTAATATCTGGCACATGAGCAATAATGTTACATGCAATAGGATTGTGTATAAGTTAAGGATTGTGTATAAGTTAATTTTAATATTCCTATAATATTCCTCTGTATGTAATATATTCTTATTTTTTGTTTCTATTATTACCCTATATTTATATATACATCCATTTCTTTTACATTCATAATGATGTTGTTTGTTGTTTTGTGCCCCACTGCTCTTGTAACAAGCCTCAGTCTTGACTCTCCCTTTTAAGGTCTTGGCCTTAAATCACACTCGATATAGGTGGTGTCGTCCCCATCACCCTGACCAGGATACATGCTGTAAGATTAATGGATGGTGTTTATCTGTGTGATGAAAAAGAATGTGAATAAAACAAAAATGTACCATTATAAATGGGAGCCCTAGGATGTGTGGTGGTTAGAGATGTGGACTGATGAGAATTTTGCTTTTCTAAAGTTCTGTTGTGAAAACTGTACATTCCGTTCCATGTACAGTAGTGATATGTAGCAATCATGTGCTCCAGTCAAATGTCCAGCTGCATGAATAATAATGGTGGCTTGTTTGGATAAAATAACTTAGGCTGAATACTTGAAAGCGTGACCTGGGTGAGGTAGAGAGGAAACAGGGTCTTACAAGAAGCAGATATTGTTCTGTCTGTGTGGTTTTTACTCTTTGCAAAGTGAGTCCAGCACAGTGCAGTCAGTGGGTCAGTCTTCCTGAGCTGCATCTAACCAGTGGAAACATCTGCAGCACTGCAGAGAAGCACTCAGCAGACAAACAAACCCAAACAGCTTACAGCTGTATGTCACTTTTGGACAGAGGTGGACAAAGTACACAACTTCACTACTTGAGTTAAGTATAGATACTCCTCGTCAAATAATACTCAAAGTTTTTCAGTTAATTTTTTACTTCAGTTAAAGTACTGGAGTATTTGCATCTAAAAATACTTAAGTATTCAAAAGTACATTATGTTTTAAATGCAAGACATTTTTCAGAACCTAATGACTCCTGAACACCCCACTGAATACACTGACTGGCTTGTACATCTTGTAGAATAAAAAGCTTGTGGAATATGATACAATGACTATAGAAACACAACTGACATAACAAAAGTACAGCCATTGTCATTTTCATCTTATTTAACACCCCCCACCCCACTCACACAAAAGAGCATGGTAGTGTTCTTACAGAGCCGTAGCAGTGTGTGTGTGTGCATGTGTGCATGTGTGTTTGTGTGTGTGTGTGTCTATGTGTGTGTGTGTTTGTGTGTCTGTGTATGTTTGTGTGTGTGTCTATGTGTGTGTATGTTTGTGAGCCAAGTAACAAGACAGGGAGCAAGAAACAAAACTCCTCTTTCTTAATTATCCACATCGTTATTAACGACACAGGTATATATACAGGTACATATACAGGTACATGTATATACTCAAAAATACATCCAGAACACACAATTAAATGAAAAACGTAATTTAAGAACACTTGAAATTTTCATTCAGTTTCTTTCATCTGTTTAATATAATCGATCAGTCCCTGTGCGTTTGCCCCAAACCATTCAGCATGGTACACAAGGGAGACAAGTAAGCATGTGTGACATCAAAGAACTGATTGCAGCAACTCAGCCTTTCCACAACATTAAAGCCGCTTATTCCCCCCCATGCCATGAAGAAATAATCTCTGTGGCTCCCCTCTCCCCCTCCCTCAGCCCCCAGTCTGGCTTGAACATTTGCACTTCCAGTAAAAATGCGCCCCAAACACACTGACACCAAACTCAGCACCGGTGCTCCGTAAAATCCCGTGATTCAGTCTCAGAAGCACTGGCTCCCCTGCCCTCCTCTGAACATTATTAAAGCTACACCCTGAACACTCTGTGTGACTGACATGAATGAGAAGCATCTTTATTCATAATCTCTGTAGCGGAGGTCAGAATACAGAGTGTCATTATTCCCGTCTTTCTTCTGTCTCCTGGGTTTTGGCTTCTTAAGGTTCAGGGCAGCGTAATTCAGTGTGTCCTCGTCATGGCACTGTGGAGACAAAGATGGCAGAATTGGATGGATCAAATCGGTTTGCTATTACCTATTTTCACAAATAGCACTTAAAATGCTGATCCCAGGATGGAAATCAGTCTGAGGTTCATTTGTTTTACTGACGATTTGTAATTTGAAATATTTATTACATACTTGCTTGCGTGACCATTCCACTTTTGATATATCACTGTTCTTTTCATCTGTTTAAAATATATAACACATCAATATATTATTTAATTTCGCACGGTATCATATCGTGGTCAGATAACATTCCGAATTTTCAAGCAATCAACATCCTTTTTGTCTCAAAAATGAAAGTAAAAATGACTTCTGTCAATTTAAGTGTGCATGTTTGGATACGTGTCATTTGTTCTCATATATCATATATAATAAAATTGCTATAAAGGAGATCTTGGTAATAAAAGTTATTGATATGCAACTTATTGCAACATGTATATTTCAATAGATTTTGCAAAATATGAAAGATATAATACAAAAATGTAAATCTTACAGTACAAAAAGGTTTATATAAATAAGGTGAGATTTAATAATGGATTTTAAAACTGTATTACCTGCAAGAGTGGTTTTAATATGAAAATGTTATCTATCATAAAACAATTTTATATTTCTATAATTTGTTAAAATCTACATTTTGTCCTTCTGAGTGCATAAAGCCGGGCAGCGTACCTGCACAGTGTGTACAGGTCAGTTTACATCTTATACAAATGAGAGCAACGTTCAGAATAATGCTGCAAGATAAAACTATCAGCAAGCCAGAGTGAAGAGGATCCAGCAGCTTCTGAAAGCCTGTAACAAAGAGATAGATTTCAGCATAATGATATAGAGACACATTTCCCATTTGCTTACATTACATTAGTTAAAGATCAAATCGATAACACATTACAGCAGTTGTTTTGTAAATAGTCCATTTTTAACATGAACTTCTAGTATTTTGCATTTTAACAATTTATATTAATATTTGAAATAATTATTAAATTAGGCTCCGGACCCCCCGCGACCCAATAGGATAAGCGGTTTGGAAAATGGATGGATGGATGGATATTAATATTTGAAATAATTATTAAATTAGGCTCCGGACCCCCCGCGACCCAATAGGATAAGCGGTTTGGAAAATGGATGGATGGATGGATAATTATTAAATTAACATCTGTGTAATTTAATTTAAGCACTTAAATTAGAAAATTCATTACATTAAAAAAAGAAATAAATGTCTTAATAGCAGAATAAGCTAAATAAAACTTTGAAGCAGATATACTCTCCACACTGGGTGCTACCATCTATATCCAGCTGTGTGCCGTTCCCAAACAGCATCTCCCCACACTGGGTGTTACCATCTATATCCAGCTATGTGCCGTTCCCAAACAGCATCTCCCCACACATGGCCACAGCGCAGTAGTAAGTCCCAGCATCGGAGAGGCTGAGGTTCCCCTTGGGGAGGCTGTAGACGCAGCTCCGTGTAGGAGATCCAGCCTCAGGGCTCTTCTCACACTCATCACTGCTGTTTCCATGGCTGTAAATGACTCCAGGAAGGGATTCTCCTGATCCATGTCTGAACCAGTAAACACTGTGTTCTCCTGCACAGCTCCCAGTCTCTATCGTACACTGCAGGCTCACAGAGTCTCCTGGCTGCAATGTGTCAGACACAGGCTGCTGTACCACAGTCCTGCTGTTGGAGTCTTTACCTGAAAAGCAAAATAGTCATGATGACAGCCCTTTGAGAATAACAATGGAAAATACAGATCCTCAAAAATTGTTCTTACAGATTTTTGGGAACTGAATCGATGTTCTTCTAGCCATCCAAGAAATCAGTAACTTCTTGGAGAACAGCTGACATTCTTCTCTCTTTTTATTGTATTACTGCTTATTAGTATATATCAGGTAACACTATACATTAACTGCACCTACATAATACCTAAATAAAAATTATATGATAATAACAAACATTATAATCATATAATGTCTTGTATTAATGTATGAAGGTAGATGAATATAATTAATTTCAATTCAAAGAAATGAAGTGTGTAAAGTGTACTTTATATTTTCATGATTTTCGTGACTTTACATTTGGTTTATGTTGCCCCTTTTCCACAGGAAGGTATTTATTGTTTTTGCATATTTAGCTCTTGATGTGTTTTGGTATTTTTGAGCATTTTGCTGTAGTACCTGCATAATTTAATTCAAGAGCCGAAGAGCTGTTTGCCCATTACTAGTTTGTCTATCTTTTAACATTAAAGAAAAAGTATACATAGTAAAAGGAATTACTTGGTTTCGTAGTTCCTCCTATTTATTTTCTTATGCACACAAAAGTAAGTTTTTCCGTTCAACCATAGCACTACAGCGAAAAGCAAAACGTCATGGCAAATACAATTATGCTTTATTCCAATACACATTGCTAATTTTTCATTATTATTACATTTATTCAGCATAATATCTTCAAAGGTTTCATGATTTAATTTGCAATCTTCTGGCCTGAAATCTTTTCCTGCTACACTGAAGACTCTCTCAGCGTGTGCAGAGAAAGCTGCAGCCAAAGGGTTGGCATCCTCTGATAAACATGGTTGGTTCAGGTATCGGTGACATTATGTGAACCTTTCATGGCAGGAATAGGGACTAGTTTGACTTTTGATGCAGGAAAAGTGTTTGGGACGTTTCTTAGGTTAGAAACTGCCGTCACTGCAGCCAACACTGACTTTTAAGGAGAGACACTCAGCTCTTCCTATGAGCAGATCCACCATGGTGCACAAAATGACAGTATAATTATTATTTTAGGTGACACTTCAAATGTTGCATTATTTCATTCTTTACAAAACGACATTTTTATAACAATGATGTATAACAATGTTAATGTGTTTATGTATAATTCATATTTAAATTAAAGTTCATATTTTAGTTAAAAGCTACACCTACAGTACGTATATGAACTTGAATTTGAATCCAAACCCTTTTTCGTTCTTCTTCTTTAAATTCAAATATAAATTTCAATGCCACAACCTGTTTTCAACCACAATTCAAATGTAATTCAGATTAACAAAATGAACTGAAATTTAAGTTCATATATGTATTCAAAATCCTGAATTTTAGGATACGTATTTGAGAATTTCATTCTCAAATCAGTTCTGAATGGTGCACATCCCTAGTTCATATGTTAAATCATGCATTTTTTTTTTCAGAGTGAATACACACTGACTGCTCAGATAAATAACGTCAAAAATAATTTTCTTTTGTTGCTTAAGATTTTTGCACAGTCCTATACTGTATATAACAACTCAAACATTTTTTTATGTTATTTGTTTTAAAGAGGCTGCAATGTGTAACATTAACATCTGTATAAAGAGAAGGTTAGGCTTTTGGCTGACAGCAAGCAAAATGCAACAAATTGTATAATAATAATAATAATAATAATAATAATAATGAATGATTTTTGTTTGATGTTTAGAAAAACATTTATGGAACAAAGCAGACAATAAGGTATCTTTGCTAATTTTATATTGACAAACAACTAAACTGTCAAAATTATTTTGCAGGGAATAATCTTACTGACATTATAATAAAGCAAATATGAAAATAGTTGGAATCTCATTTACCTGTGATTATGACAAAGGTTCCATTCCCGAAGGTGACCTCATGAAGAAACACAGCAGCACAATAATACACTGCAGAATCTGACGGCTCCACGTTAGAAATAGTGAGGTTAAAACTCCCCTCTGCATTCAGTAAGGAGTAACGTTTTATGCTTTTATATTCCTTGTAAAATTCACCAGGTACGTAGAGAAGTGCTTTCGCCATGGGCTGGGGCTTCCGACCAACAGCTTGCTTAAACAAAGTAACAAAAGTTGTTTCTCCTTGACAGAAGCATGTCAGGGTCACACTGTCTCCAAGCTGAACCCTCATCAGGTGACTGGGCTGAACAACATCTGTAGTCAGTGCAGTGTCTGCAAAAACAGAAAAACAAAAAAAATCATAATCAAATAAGACATATAATAGTAATCTAAATAACTATTAACTATGATGCAGATTAAATGGCCAAATTCCACTGATCACATCATACAGATAAATGAAAATATTAAAATCCCAAAATAATTTATATTATAGGGCCTTACTAATGAAAATGAGAAGACCAAAGAGTCTGAACATTTTTGTGCTTCCACTGTTTAGAATAAACTGCTCTGCTGCTAAGTGAGAGATCATGGTCGTGGTCGGGATGAAAGGGCAGGAAACAGAGAGGAAACAGAGAGACACACATCAGGCTGATCTGATTGGCTGTTCACATGGGAACTTAAGTAACAGTGAAAAAGCATTTTAATGTGCACTTACATGACGTTTATTAATTTACTCCTTAACATCCAGTTAAAATGAGAACAATTAGATAAACAGGAGCAGATACTGAGCATATAAAGTTCTTTGTACAGAGTGCTGAGATACTGTGGGAGAGCATTTGCTAATCATCTCTCTCAGACAAGCTCAGCACAGTATGAGTCTGTTATCTATCTGATATTAGACAGTCTCTCATACAGTAATAATAATTGATACTTTATTGGTCCCTGTGGAGAAATTGTCTTAACTTCTCTCTCAACTTGCTCTCTTTTTTTTAGAGTAAACAGAGTAAGTTGTCTGCGAAGGGCAGCCACCCATAGTGATGCCCAGTGAGCTGGGGGTTAAGGGCCTCGCTCAAGGACGCAGAGATGTGCTGTGGCTGGGTTTGAACCAGCGACCATCTTATTACAAGCACACAGGCATTAGATCTTCTAATCACACTTAAAAGGCAGATTAAATGTTCTTTCCACCATGCAAACAGAATGTAAATTGTAGCTTTACTGCTTAGATTTACATTCACACATTTGCATTTAAAACAAGCATTTTAAGTGATGTACATGAGAGTAAATGGTGAATCAGTTTATTTGCCACTCTACACATTACATTGGCGCCCATTATAAGTAACTGTACAGTGACATTGCAGTTCCTCAGTTGCTTTGATGCATTTCTGGAATCACCCTTAACATCTGCAAAACTGTAAGTGCATTTCCCAAAACAATTCGTGCAAACAGCACCACACAGATGGACTGTCTACAAAAAAAGTCATAGAGGCCACCAGCAGCCCGAATACCACACCGTAAGGCCGTATGTTAGGATGCTCTCTATGGCAGAGCGGTAGGAGGCCACCAGCAGCCCGCATACCAGACCGTAAGGCAGCATGTTAGGATGCTCTCTATGGCAGAGCAGTTGAAGGTCCCGATCAAGAAATCCGACAAGTTTCCCCAATAAGCCAGTAACCCCGCTTCATAGAACAGGCCACAGGACTGGTTTTGGTGAGATAGTCCGAGTAGTAGGTAGAAATCAGGATGGAGACTGAGTGTGGGTCTAACAGGTGAGCAGATGTAGGACAGAATGTAGAGCCCTCTGGTGGAGTGCCTGTGCATGACTGAATGTATGGTTTGGGTCTGATGGTCTGAATAGTTGGTAGAAATAGGCACCTTCCTACCTGATGTGGTAGGTCTAGATAAGGGGTCACCAACATGGTGCCCCAAGGATGCCCCCAATGACCACATGAGTTGCCCGTGGACCTGTTCTATAAAATAGCACAACTCACCAGCGAACATCATCTAAAATTTTATTTTGTCCTGTTTCTAATCTATCACATTTGCATTTATATAGATTTGAAATTGAATATAAAAAAGCATTTAAAACATGTTTATCATGCATGAAGTTTAGACATGTTTAGGAGGGCGTTTAAAACTGATATCAAACTTCGTATGGCTCAGTACCCGTGAAGTAGCTCTCCGTTTTAAAAAGGTTGGTGACCCCTGGTCTAGATCTTGCAAGTTTGTTTGTACTGGCTGTGTGAACATACTGTAGCACTGTTAAGAATATGCAACACAGCCTGAGTTGGGGATCTGCTGTATGCATCAGTAATATAATGCTTTGTCCTTTTCTAGGCTGTTCATTAAGACATAAAGCCTGAAAGTTTTCTGAATGGCATTAATGAAATTGAGCACTGCCCCCACCTGCTGGCCAATTTATTAAAACATTGAAATCGCTGTCTGCACAGGCTGACGTGTCATTTAAGTCTGATAATTTTCTATGAGTCAAACGGCAAGAAAATGACAAGAAGTTAAAAACATGGAGTTAGATGAAGGAGAAAAGATTACAAATTTGAAGATTATGAAATCAGGACATGTCAGCTAAGTCAGCCAAGGTGGGTCTTAAACATATGGACGGAAGTATGAGCGCTAAACTTAAACGGGTTCACTTGTAACCGCTGCCACCAAATTTCGTTAAATTGCTGGGGAGGTCCAGATACATGAGACAGGAATAGAAGGATTATTCTTTATTAATATACAGACGAGGGTTACAACCCTCCCTAGGGCAATAGAAGGGGATACCTGCCACGGGACATTCTAAAACGCTTAATGTGAAAATGCGTAACGCAACTTAATGTATTAAAACAGTCACCACAAATCACCAAATTTCTCGCGAATGTATCTGGCCATAAAGACTTACCTGACAAGAAATCAAAACCGAAATGCTAGGAATATGGACTTTAAGCCTTTTCTTTATGGGCGTCAATGGAGGGGAAAACGCTTGACGTAAGATGAAGTCCATATTCCTAGCATTTCGGTTTTGATTTCTTCCCTGGCATGGGTGACGGGTACACCACGTTCCCAAAGCCACGTTAGCCTCGAGCGAACTGCCCGGAGAAACCGCTCACACCAGCGCTGCAACCCGATCTCCTCCCCTTTTAAACACACATTTCTATGGCGTTAAATTAGTGCCAAAAGTCGTGCGCATAAAAACAGAAAATCCATGCTCTCTACGCGCTCGCGATTGCACAGCACTCACTCACTCGCTCGCCGTTAAATTAGGGCCAAAAGTCGAACCACGCGCGTGCGTGTGCTCGAGTGCTGAAAACCCATCCCCTCTACGCGCTCGCGTCTGCACAGCACTCGCTCGCTCGAATTTCCCGCTTCGTCTTACCGTATATAAAAGAATGGGCCAATGTACGGTAAATTGCATTGTGAATAAAATTTCTTAATACAACATCACAAAGCCAATTTAATAAATTCAAATCCTGGGAAGAACGCTCCTCAGATATTAGTTCTCGGGTTAGTGTTAGCAGACTATAGGCGAAACCACCTTAAGTGCTATCTGTTAATGTTTATTAAATTAGCATTAAAATGGAGAGGTTTATAATATCTTTTGTCCTTGTAGCTGCTAAATACACTCATTATTAAAGCCATAAAGTTGTCTGCCTACTACATTGGAATCTCCACTGAGTAAGTGTTTTTGATGGATTTTATTTAACTTTATTATACTCTGGTCCTTAGATCTAATGTCATACTTCTTCACTTATATTGTTTGTGAAAAGGTTTACCACGGTCAAACAGAGCAGCCACTACATCATCATACATGAACAAGCACCTCACAAAACAAAAACATTTCATTTTCATAATTAAAACTTTTGAATGGTAGGCCTAGTGTGTGGATCAGAGACAAGATCTTGACACCTCATTAACTATAATTTGTTCTGTGAACAGCTCAGATACCACCTTCTCGAAAGTCTTCTGCATAAAATAGAAATAGGATTCAGCGCGACTCCACTAAATTTGGATTACCTGGAGTTCCTTTGTCATCAGGAGCTGTATCTTCTGCAGGCCCTGTCTAATCACATTGAAGTACCTCCTGCTATCACCCTGGCTTTGCAAGAGCTCTTTGACCTTGTGAGGGCACATCTGGAACGTCCAGCCCCATGTGTCACACAGGAAGTCGCTGCCACCAATAGACGACCCAAGATTTTGATTGAAGAACAATGTTTGAAAGAAATGCTCCATACTCAACTTCCTGTGCCTTGCATAGCCACACTGATGGGTGTTTCAAGAAGAACAATCTTAAGAAGAATAAAAGAGTATGAGCTCTGTGTTAGGGAACTTGACAATTTGGTTTCTTCTGTCAAGAATGATCTACCAAATGCAGGCTACAGGATAGTCAATGCAGGCTGCAGTCAATGGGCTACAGGGTTCGGTGGAGAAGAGTTGCAGCCTCCATGCATAGGGTTGATTCCATGCGCATCATATAAAGGTTGTCAAGTCTTGGCTGTGTTGTACGCAGAATGTACCAGGGCCTTTGTCTCTAGTACACGTGGACACAAACCACAAGTTGATCCGGTTTGTATTACCAGCAAATTTATTTGGAGTAAACCCTGGGTGGATTGGTGTGAGGTGGTGGTGGGGCTTTGGAGAAGATTTCCTGCCGATCAACACTAGCAACTTATATCTATCTGTCATGGAGGTCTCGGGACTCACAGATATTCAGAGACATGTGGATAGTTTACCAGTGGTTTTCAGCAGGAAATAGTTATTACTACAAATTGTCACCCCCCCCCCGCCCCCCACAGAAACTGGATCTGGCTATAGTGGGAAAATCTTTTTTTTTTTTTATTTGTGAGAACTTGAAAGCAAAACAAAACTTGGAAAAAATATATGCTCATTCACCAATTTTCTAATCTGGGGTCTAAAGTGGTCAGGCTTGCAAGTGTATTTGGTTATTTGTCTATCCTAGCCTGTTGCAGTGTATATTTCCTGTATATTTTGCATGTAAAAAATGTTGTTTGTTATGTCAGTGCTTAATATTATCATGTAGTCTTCATGAACTTTCTTCATCTTGGCCAGGGACTGCATTTGAAAAGTAGCCACTTGACTAAAATTGGCACATTTTCAGAAATGCCAGCAACAATACTGATAATGAACACCCCTCTAACTGACTCTCAGTTGGTTTAGAAAAAAGACTTTTAAGAGAAAAGAAAGCCTTCCTTTGGTTTTGCATTTTTCTCTTTTTTGTTGGCTGTGCACAATATATTAGAAGAATACCTTACAATTATATTAGTTAAGAAATAACAGATTGCGTATATACAATATTAAGGTGATAACAACAACCCTC
Organism: Brienomyrus brachyistius; assembly: GCF_023856365.1. NCBI lineage: Eukaryota > Metazoa > Chordata > Actinopteri > Osteoglossiformes > Mormyridae > Brienomyrus > Brienomyrus brachyistius. Next base: position 11,230 of record NW_026042410.1, on the reverse strand, counting down.
ACTGTCTCTAGGTGCTGCTTCAGACAGGGCATTCTGCAGCAGGGACACCACCCGTCGTGCAGCATCCAGCAAATCTCCCTATCACAACAGCCCACATAACAGAATAACATTAGTGTATGATTCAGTAGGGCTAGTCCAGGTCTGGAAAGTAGTTGGGCCAGATTTTTAAACCAAGAAATTTAGCTGGGCCAGACATTTTCAGCGGCCCAGTAAGCAACAGGTAATGGCATTTTAAACAAACACAAATCAAGGTACATTATTTTAAAAAACTACAACTGAACAGAATCTGAGAGCAATATTTTTTTTCACTTCTGAAATGAGAAAAATATTTTGGTCGTATCTGACCTAGACGCATCCCAAAGAAAAAAAATGCCTATTAGATGGTAAACAGACATAAAGAAAAAGGGAAAAATCGTCTATAATCATCATCCGCTTATACTGTGGTGATCCATTTCACCCACACAGGCATGATCACCATTAGCGGTTTCCACATTATTGTCGAGGTGACTATTCACTTTACCTCTGCTTTCTCCGACATCTTCCTGATTCTGCCGCCAACAAGGGGCTCATAGGGTGGAGACTGAGGGTGTTAAACAGACCAATCTTTTGTCACTGAATGCAACAAATAATGTATTTATCTGTCAAAAGTCCAGCACCAGGAAAAGCAACAGAGTGACAGTAGAAACTGTAATAATAATGGAAGTGCGCCGCCCTACAGGGAAGGAGGAGTGATGGGAGTCCCGGTGGTGGCTAAGCGCGCGTGGGGAGAGGCGTCGTACTGTGAGGCTTCATGAACTTCCGATGGGGCAGTGCTGTCATACAGCGGGGAGCCTGAGAGGGGCACTGTGGCCGGGTGCGAGAGCCCTGGGTAATGAGTTGTAGAGCTGCGCAGTGTCACGATCGGGTACAAGCAGGCAGGCGATCGTGCGGGCAAGGCGTGCAAGGAGCAAGCGGACAGGCAAAAACGGGAGTTTAATTAGGAAGCGCGGACGGGGAAACATCTCACGCATACAAACATCAATGACAGACACTGGACTCAGGTAAGACACGGACTGAAATACACAGGACTGAGCAAATTAACTAGATACAGCTGGGTACAAATCGGGAGAAAACACGTGGGTAATCAGGGGGCGTGGCACACAGGAGGAGCGGACGAGCCGGGCATGACACGCAGGAACTGAGAGCCCAAGCTGTTGGACATTCCACTGGACTAGGAGACTGGGGTGAGTGAGGAGGAGCTCATTGACCACAAACTGGGATACTGGCTGTGTGTGAGCAATGGGGTGGAGATTAAGGAAAGACGTTAAATCAGCATGCAGTGTTGCCTGGAAACAACAACAAATATACTAGTGTCACTGTACTAAAACAATATCAAAATAATGCCTATTTTTTATTCATTTTACTTGTAGAGTGCAAAGTACAAAGGAAAACAAAGAGTAACTATGGCGAAATAAATCAAAGCATGTCCCAGAATGATGGGCCTGAATGGATCAGGACAGAAGAAGGCGAAAGTCCTGTTAACGAGGTGAGACGATGCAGACACAGGCCAGGATGTGGGTATAGGCGAGAACAAGAGGGAAGACGGGGGCCCGAGACTCAGCATGGGGACAGGTGGGGGAGGGGAGGCACGGGCTCACCTGGAGCTGCTCCCGGAGGTGCCGCTATGACTCATGGGTAACATGCCGGAATGGGACGGCACCTGTAGGCTGGACCAGTTGTCATGGGAGGGCAACATGGACAGACAGGTAGACGAGCTGTCTGAATAAGCAGCTGCAAGTATAAAACAATAAATGAAGCAGGTATGTGGTGGGCAGTGTTACAGCGTCCTTAATATGGTCAATACAGAAAAGGCATGTTATCATGTTATGTATATACTGCCTCCAGTTACTTAATGCCTAACTTTAATACATTGATTGATTTGTTCACTGCTGCAGCCTGTGTCAACTTTCCTTTCAGACAGATGTAAAGTCCATTCTGTTTTTGTTCTGTGTAGTTTTTTTTGAACAGCATATGGCTGAATTCTGTTAAACCTCAGACTGAAGAAAATTGTGTTAATTGAAAAGCAAATATCAAAAACTCAGTCTGCAGGAATGTTTTTCTAAATATTTCTGTGGACTTTTGGAAATTTCACGAAATTCCATTGCTCCATTACATAAACACTGAGTGAGATTTCATTCCCATTACTGCAACGTATGAAGAGGATTATGACTTATTACTTTAGGTTATCGGACTGAGTGAGTTTTGGAAATTTGCTCTTCGATAACTGAAGCAGTGCTGTGAATGCAGAGGTTATATGCGTCGCATATCAACAGAACTGTATGTTTATGTCTTGTCTTAATTATTTTGATTAAATGTCTAACTATTCCCAATATGTGTGAACATACTTGGCCAAATAAAGCTGATTCTGATTCAGTCAGAGGGTAATCGTCGGTGTGCTGTACTATCGTGGTGACCCACACAGAGAGCTTAGGACCATGATTTCAGTGTGTGCTTGTGTGAGGGGACAGGCAGGGCGGCGGCTCACTGGGTGATGCACTCCTGTGGGTATAGGGGCTGGGATAGGGGGCGGAGCAGTTACTCCTCAAGGAGGAGTAACAGTCACAGCCGTGGGGGGAGGAGAGGGAGAGGGTGCTCCCAAACTGGGGGTGTGGGTTTGATGAAGAGCAGAGAGACCCTGAGCCTGGGATGAACCAGCTGCCTACTGAAACGAAAGCGGATAAAGACAGAAACTAGAACCTCAAACTAAACAACACAAACAACAATATCAAGTTATATTCAATCATTAAACCGTTATATATTTAATCTAAACAATAGTAATAAATATCGTTCCGATTCAAAATATCATTTACGGGTGAATCTTATGACTTGCATTGGGAAACAGGAAACGGGCCAAGCTGCAGGGCCAGTTCAAAGGCATAGTGCGAGGCGCCCAGAAAGGGGGCGAGGTCTGGGCGGAGTCAGCTAAAGAAGAAAAAGGCCTGACCTTTTTCTGGATGCTGTGGACTGTGTTTGTGTGTGAGCTGCAGCTGCATGTTCCTTACATTTTTTTTATTAACACCAGCACCGTGAGGTTTGGCCTGGACTGGGTCCTGTCCTGCATGGTTGAAGACATGTTGACTGATGGTCAGCCCGTGTTCTGTTGGATCCCACAGAAAGGAAATGGGAATCCCGTTTGGATCGGATGCTGACAGTTGAAAAAAAACTCATGTCTGTGTGTTATGAAAGAATATCAATAAATGTTTCCGAAAGGGGATGACTCATTTGGTAATTATTTACGGCTTATGTTATGGCTGAGAAATTTACAGTCTTTACTAAAGTCTGACTTCTTTCGAGTCACCTTTAATATAGATTGGACACTCTCTATGCTATGTACAATACTTATATAGATGGTACATGTTTACTTGCTTGCACAGATGGTTGATTAGGTAATTAGTGTAAGTGTGTGTGTGTGTGTGTGTGTGTCCAATCGCATGTATGTCCAAGGTCCATAGTAAGTAATATACACTGATCAAGAGATGCCTGAAAGTGGATGAAAGAGGACATTAGTGGGTGTATCACTTAGTGTAACGGGTGCAGGAAAATGAGCAGGACTGCAAGCCATATAATGACCCACTGTCCTTATCTAGCTCTTAATACAGTATGCATACAGTGATGTATCTACAATGGACAGCTACTATAAGCAGATAGCACAGTACAGGTGCTTAATCTGTATGCTATTTCCATCCATCCATTGTCCAAACCGCTTATCCTACTGGGTCACAGGGGGTCCGGAGTCTATCCCGGAATCAATGGGCACGAGGCAGGGAAGAACCCAGGATGGGGGGCCAGCCCATCACAGCTCACACTCACACACCATTCACTCACACATGCACACCTACGGTAAATTTAGCTACTCCAATTAGCCTCAGCATGTTTTTGGACTGTGGGGGGAAACCGGAGGAAACTAGCAGCTTTGTGTGGTAATTGTTTGTATTAAAAATACATTGGATCAAGTCAAATTATTTTTATGAAGAATTAACATCTAAAAGCTGCTAGTAGACCGTGGGAAAATAATTTTTCTATTTTCTTGCTGCCATCTCGTGGCCAAAAGTAGGTATTGCAATTTCCATCATATGTAAGAGGGCCTGCCCATCAGAGTAATGTACATCCTGTGACATGTATTGACTATCAAGACAAACTGAAACACGGTGTATTAGGCTGTCAATGAGTACTGGACTAGGGTGAAAAACTGCCTGATAATCTACCTATTAACTAGAAGAGTACAAACTGGAGACGGATCCCCTAATACAGAGGGATTAACGTCTGTGCCACATCCAGAACCATTCAGTGTAGGAGTCTGGTGGTTCTACTGGATACTGACAAGTACCCAGCCCCTTTGTTCCCTCTGATAATCATCAGTCCTCCTCTGAATGCCTTCACCACTCTATTCCTGAATAGGTACACATTTAAATATGCTAGCAAGATCAAGGTATTGGGATAACTGTTAGGTTCGCTGTTCAGAGAGTTGCAGTGAAAACCATCATACACAGTGGCCCTTTCTGGATAAGATTACCTCCCTCTGATCTAACAGGTCAAGATCAAAGCAAGGTGCATTGCAATGTCTGACACCCAGCACACTACAGCATATAAAATACAGGTATCCATCGCCTTCCGCATTTGGAACCAGGACCACTTGTTGCAAGTCAATTTGGGCGTATCTCAAGTTATACGAGAGAGGCAAGACATTAAGGACAGTATACACAGTACTGAAATAATAATGTACATATTAAACCACAGCACTTAATAAACAGATACTGCACTTACATTTCACAAAAAAAAAATAAAGCACAGATTGCACTAAGAAATCAAAAGATGCATGTGCTAGCAAACAGTGGGAGCTGAGGAAGAAGCAGTGGTGAAATACTTTATTGTACAGTACAGTAAGTTTCTTTTTATAGAATGAAATAGCATACAGGGGGCGGCATGGTGGTGCAGTGGTTAGCACTGTTGCCTCACACCTCTGGGACCCGGGTTCGAGTCTCTGCCTGGGTCACATGGGTGTGGAGTTTGCATGTTCTCCCCGTGTCGTCGTGGGGTTTCCTCCGGGTACTCCGGTTTCCCCCCACAGTCCAAAAACATGCTGAGGCTAATTGGAGTTGCTGAATTGCCCGTAGGTGTGCATGTGTGAGTGAATGGTGTGTGAGTGTGAGCTGTGATGGGCTGGCCCCCCATCCTGGGTTCTTCCCTGCCTCGTGCCCATTGATTCCGGGATAGACTCCGGACCCCCTGTGACCCAGTAGGATAAGCGGTTTGGACAATGGATGGATGGATGGATGCTGAGGCTAACTGGAGTTACTAAATTGCCCGTAGGTATGCATGTATGAGTGAATAGTGTGTGAGTGTGCCCTGTGATGGGCTGGCTCCCCATCCTGGGTTGTTCCCTGCCTCGTGCCCATTGCTTCCGGGATAGGCTCCAGACCCCCCACGACCCAGTAGGATAAGCGGTTTGGACAATGGATGGATGGATGGAAATAGCATACAGATCTTATAAGCACCTGTACTGTGCTATCTGCTCATAGTAGCTGTCCATTGTAGATACATCACTGTATGCATACTGTATTAAGAGCTAGACAAGGGTCATTATATGGCTTGCAGTCCTGCTCATTTTCCTGCACGCGTTACACTAAGTGATGCACCCACTAATGTCCTCTTTTATCCACTTTCGGGCATCTCTTGATCAGTGTATATTATTTACTATGGACCTTGGACATACATGCGATTGAACACACACACACACTTACACTAATTACCTAATCATCCATCTGTGCAAGCAGGTAAACATTTACCATCTATGTAAGTATTGCACATTGCATAGAGAGTGTCCAATCTATATTAAAGGTGACTCAAAAGAAGTCAGACTTCAGTAAAGACTGTAAATTGGCAGCCATAACATAAGCCGTAAATAATTACCAAATGAGTCATCCCCTTTCGGAAACATTTATTGATATTCTTTCATAACACACAGACATGAGTTTTTTTTCAACTGTCAGCATCCTTCTCGATTGTCAGAAGCTCTGCGCTAGAGGGAGGTTTACTGGTCTTATACTCTTCTGGCACCTTGTGTGATTCCTGACTTGGGACATCAGTTTGGCTCCTTCTGTATGTGGTTTACATTGTATTTGTTCTTTAAAGTTGCCCCTTCAGAATTAGACAGTGTAACCAGCTTGCCACATATTGCCTGGATGACATAAGGTCCGGTAAAATCCGGTTCCGTTCTTCCTCCTTTCCGTCCCCGCTTCCTCATGTTGAACAGAAGCGCCTCATCTCCAACATGATAAACTGTGTTTTGGTACCTCTTTTGTATTCGTTTACCACATGCCTGCTTCTGTTTTTCCTGTTACTAGGAGATGTTTTCAGCTGTTGTTGCTTATTGTCTCAACTACTTTATTTTTTTCATCAAAAAACGTGCCGTAGCTTTTCTCATCGGGAAGAATAATTGTGGAAAGCTGAAGTGGAAAAACATTCATAGCAAATTATTATTATTCACAGATCATTATAAAGAGTCATTTTCTAAAAGCATTAAGAACAATGTAATTTGCTGTTTCAAGATATGTTTTTAAATAACTACTTGTCAGTCATAAGAAACTCTTCAACACACATGATCCGATCTTGCCACAAATCATTTTTAATCTCACTTTTGTTGCCAGCAGTTCAGACATTAATGGCTGTGTGTTGAGTTATTTTGAGGGGACATCAAATTTACACCATTATACAAGCTGTACACTGATTACTTTACATTCTATCAGAGTTTCATATCTTTAACGTTGTCCCTTGAAAAGATATAATAAAATATTTACAAAAATGTGTGGGGTGTACTCACTTTTGTGAGATACTGTATATTAAGGGATTGATTGTCAATAATATCAGTAATTCCTGATGTAATGTTAAAAGAATAGAGCCTGTCTCACACAGTTCTAAAACAACCTCAAAAACAGACTTACCATTTTATGTCATCATTCGTTTTCTCATCCAGGCCATTGGTTTGGGGATGATATGCAGCAGTGATCAACGGCAGAACAGGGGCTCTGAACGCAGTATGGATTAAAAAGGAATTAACCATCTCTCTCAATATAAAATTAGGATCATTTATTCTCTACAGAGGCCCCCATAGAATAGTGCATCCATCCCCTCACTCATGTTTAGACAGACGTAAGGCAACAGGCCAATGACATTCAGAACAGCAACAACATCAACAATTGTACAGCTAGTTTTAAAATTTAATAAAAAAGACAAACCAATTAGGTAATATTAATGAAATTATTAAAATGTGCAGATTAATAGTCAGAAATAATTTGCGATTTTAAGAGCGGAAAGGATACATTAAAACTCAATTACATTTATCCCTTAATAATAAAAAAAAGGTTTTTGAATTTTACATCATGATAAATGAGAACTATATGTGATTACTAATTACTGTTGACTAATTTCCTGTCTGGACGTTTCCCTCCTCATTGTTAAAAGTCATTATATGTCTGGGTGCCAGTCAGTGGAAGCACACAGACATGTTGGCCAGCTGTCATATTCATTCAGCACCAGCCCATCAAGTAGAGAATTCAGCACCACGGACAGTGACCTGTGTTACAATGACATCAGGTCATTGGCTCTAAATATTTTTCTAGAAATAACTAAATGGCTCTATTGTAGAAATTTCCAGCCAGAGTCTTGTGGTGCGTTCGTTTTTCTCTCGGAACTTGGAAATTCCAAATTGGGTGACATCACATCCAACAATCTCCCGTTCAAGCTAGCACAACTCGGAACAAACATGGCTGCCTCCATGAATACGCTGCTGTGTTGTTGCTTTATATTTTAGCAGTTATGGAGTAAGATTATTATTTCAGACAAATAAACAAGAAACAGGAACTAGTCAAACCACATTAAAAGCTTTATAAAGTATTTTAGTACATTCATAGCGATATTCTTTTTTCGAGAGGCAAACAAACTACAAACAAACCAAAAACACTAACAAGTCTGGTAAAAATCTGATATTGCATGTTAGGATACTGTTTACGGTCACAATATGGTATTCTCTAAATCGAACACGTGCAATTACATTAATAATTACTAATAATTATAAATAATAATAATAATAAATGGGCGGTATGGTCGTGCACTGGTTAGCACTGTTGCCTCACACCTCTGGGACCCAGGTTCAAATCTCCGCCTGGGTCACATGTGTGTGGAGTTTGCATGTCTCCCCATGTCGTCGTGGGGTTTCCTCCGGGTACTCCGGTTCCCCCCCACAGTCCAAAAACATGCTGAGGCTAATTGGACTTGCTAAATTGCCCGTAGGAATGCATGTGAGAGTGCATGGTGTGTGTGAGTGGTGCCCTGCGATGGGCTGGCCCCCCATCCTGGGTTGTTCCCAGCCTCGTGGCCCATTGCTTCCGGGATAGGCTCCGGACCCCCCGTGACCCAGTAGGATAAGCAGTTTGGAAAATGGATGGATGGGATAATAATAAATTTAACAAAATAAACATTTTATAAGGATTTGTAAAATAGAATTAATGTTGAGTGTGTAAGCCGCCATGTTGAAATTACGTCACAGGGGCAACTCGGACAAGAAGATTCTGTCAGACATTAACGTCATAAAAGAGGCGTTTCTAATGGGAAGTGATGTTTTTCGTGACGTTTTTGTCCGAGTTGGAGTGAAATAATCAAACGCAGCATGTGTTCCTATTTGAAGAGAATATTCTATTTTTATTCTAAGGAACTACAGAAAATCAGCTCTGCATGTGATCTCCCCTTTACTGCTCGAGCAGGGCACACGCACATCAACAAGTGTCAAGGCAGCAAGTGCATGCAAACAACTTCTCAGGACGGTTACAGTATAGGACCTTCAGAAAGAGCCAGACTGCGGCGTCATTCAGAGATTCCATTGTCTAAGGCTTGCACTAAAACATTACAGCATATTTAAACAAAGTAGCATGGCACCTGTGTCAGAATCCCTCCCTGCCTTGTTCTGTTCTCTCTTTGTTGTCCCCATTTAGCCAGCACATGTCACTGGCCATCCTGACTCCTCTTTTGATTGTGGGTTTTAAGGATATCAGTGGGTCTGTGTTTTCATAATTGTCCCCCAGGCCACCATGCTGCTCAGCCCTTGATTCCAACTACAGTTGCAATCAGGTGGTTCTCAATCTACTAGGACTGTATAACAGGATTGGCCACCTGTTCTACCTTTACTCGTTCAGCCGCATTCATGAGTCTGGCCTATAGGTTATTCAAATTTTGTCCTGCCAATTTACCGGACAGGAGGTGGACACTGCAAATGAATGTGTGAATACTCCAATACCTACATCTTTACAAGTTACCTGAAGTGGTTTGGTAAATGATTGTGAGGTTGGAAGTCCTTCTTGATGTCTGTTTGCAGCTCATCCACCAGCAACTGCACGAGTTGTCGCTCCCAGAGGGAATCCCACTCTCGGTCCGCTGGAGGGTCCATCTCACTGTAGCTGGAGTATGTTTCCATCAGTCACTTGGCGTGGGGCTCACAGAATTTACCAGGCTCCTGTTTAATCTGACGCACCTTAGTCCAGTCCATGCATCTGGGGAACTTCTCTGAAAATCTCTGGCAGATTCTTTGCAGCTATACTTGATATTGGGTACTTGCCGCAACTAAGTAATGGGTTGTTGAATCAAAGTCCCGTTCCATGTCAAAAATAACCCCATTTTAGGGTTTTGTTAAACAACTGGTCTAATTTGGATGCAGAGGTTCTGCACGGAAGGCCCAGTCTCTGAAGGGCTGTGGCATAGCGAGGGCCTGTTCTGCCTGGAATCCGGCAGGTCACTGGCAACATCCCCCAACTCCTTCATCTATAAGGTCGGGAAACCAGAACGTTTACTCCCCTTATGGATAAGGACATACCAACGTTGGGGCAACTCCTGCTGCCTGAGTCTTCAACCAAGTCCAAAACAAAAGTATACAATGTTAGGAAGGGTAATTCAATGGTATGAGACTGAAACTAGAAACTGTAAATCGGATGGAGTTAAATAGCAATACTGTGGAAGAGGCATGGGAATTTTTTAAAAGCACATTGTTGCAAGTGCAAAAGAACTTCATACCCGTTTCCAGAAAAACTAAATCTAGGAAACTGCAACCAAGCTGGTGTCATGACCTGCTTGTACGATCCTCGTGTGTGCCACGCCCCCTCATTAACCATGTGTGCTGCCCCGATTGTAACCAGCTGTTTTCTGTCAGTTTGAGTAGTCCTGTGTATTTAGTCCACATTTCAAGTCTGTTTCCCCAGTCCTGTCATTGAAATCTCTCGCTGTTGGTACCTGTTTTCATCAATAAACCCTCATTCCCGACTCTCCGTTTCCCGGATCCTTGATTCCTCGCTTCCTGCCTGTTCGTCCAGCACGCGATGTCACAGGTGGTTTACTACGAAAATTAAGAATTAAAGTCAGGAGCAAAAGGGCTTTCTTCCACAAATGGAAATTAACTAATGATTTCAAAATAAAGCAGGAGTATCTAAGTCTACAGGTTTAGTTAATAACAGTTATAAGGATGACGTTAAAAGTTTCTTCCAATATTTTAACTCCGAAAGAGCTCTAAAAGCTGAAAATCACTCATTTGCAGGATAGTAAGGCCTTATAATTGAAAATGAAATTGATATAAATGAGTTTAATGATTATTTTACAATGGCTGTTCACAGTAGAATAGCTTACCACCATTTAGTACAAATACAACGATGTCTATGACCAATATATGTATAACTGAGGCTGATGTGGTACAAAGCCTAGCTAAGCTCAAAATAAATAAATCGCAAGCCCTGATGGCATCTTATCTATAGTTTTAAAAGAGATGAGGGGTATTATTAGCCAACCTTTAACTTTACTATTCCAGAAATCATTATCTGCTGGTGTGGTATCTTCTGATTGATGTTAGATCATGTCTCATGTCCAGAGAGGCTACAACAGGATCTGGATTTAATTAGCGACTGGGCTCATACGTGGCAGATGAAATTTAACATAGATAAATATAAGGTAATCCATGCAGGGAGCAGAAATATAGTAAATATAGTAAAGTACAGATATTTTATGGGTTCCACTGAAATAAAGGTAGCTGATTACGAGAAAGATCTCGGTGTGTATGTTGATACTTCCATGTCCCACTCTTGCCAGTGTGGGGAAGCATTAAAAAAAGGCAAAAGGATGTTGGATTAAACTCCACACACCTAGAGATGTAAGTCAA